>NC_092347.1:29800290-30094112 GCF_963676685.1 Mytilus edulis | reverse complement strand
GCTGTGTACTTCAGTCATTTTTGAGTGATGACCTAAACATTTTTATAAAAATTTCTTTAATAAAACTTTCCCAAACCTTATTATTTCTAAGAGCCAAACTGTAAACACACACATATGACTCCGCTCGTGCAGGTGCACTAGCCTCCAATCTTATAATTGACTAGGATTGTCAGTTTTCCTATCGAGGTCAGTGGTGATCTATGGGCACTCTGGCTTCCTCCACCAATAAAAATTGACCGCAACAAATAGCCTAAATGCGGTGCTTAAAAGCGTCCTTATAACACCAAAAGTCAAAAAACAATCACCCATATATGTATATATAATGTTGTTGCAAGTCTGTAAAATTAATCCCATTATTATTTATCACACTCCATAATTGTCTATGTACATACCTGATCTATCGATTACAAAGATAAATTCCCTTTTGCTGTCTTCAGTATCTTCGCCTTGTTTTAAATCAGGATAAAAGTTCAACATTAATAAATCTTCCTTCAGCAAGCCGTCTGTAAAAAGAATCAAATTTCGTTGGTCAAAGGTTAATTTTTGTTGATTTAACGTGTAGAGCATTCATATTGATATCGTCAACATTAATCACAATTAACCTAAATAAAAATAATTCCAGAAGTTCTGAAAACAGAAATTATAAGACCATTCCACTCAGTATGATACTGAAACCATAACCTTTGTTGGGGTTTTTTTTATAAAGAAAACTACCAAAAAAATAGTTCCTAAAATTCAAAAATCAACAAAAATAACATGTTTTTTTAAGATTTTAAGTGAAATGTTATACAAAAGAACATTCATATTTCATAACAAAAGTGTTATTTCTAAAATGGTAAAAATCAGAATTAGTAATAGCAAATAACTAATAGAAGTTGGTAGATATACTAGAACACCTTTAGAACAGAGAATTTGTCCAATTTGCAAGGATGGAATTGAAGATGAGTTCCATTTCCTCATTCAATGTAAAGCGTTAGAACTTAATAGAAATGTACTCTTTTGAAACTTAAGTGATATAGTTCCATCTTTTGTTAATATGTGTGAACAGATAAATTTAGTTTCATTTTGAAAAGTAATGATACGGACATTAGTACTGTGTGTGTAGCTTGAATAAGCGATACGTATGATTTCAACATTCATTTAAAGCAAACATAATGTTGTTAATAGCTTTTATAGTATTAAAGCTGATTGTAATAGCTTCAATTAATAATATTGTATGAATAACACCTCCACGCAATGTAAATATAAAATATGTATCTCTTATCATTGAGAAAATATGTTTTTGTTTGTTTGTTTGTTTGTTTGTTTATTTTTGTATTTGTATTTGTATTTTGTAAATATCGGCTGGTATCATTTCTGTATAGGAATTTACACCAATAAAATAATTTGAATTTGATTTGATTTATTTAAGGAATGACTGTAATATTTTCTCTGTCTTATAATGAAGAAATAAAATAACAAATTTGGTGCACACTGAATAATGCGCGTAGCGGGTTATTTAACAGTGTGCACCACATTTTTTATGTTATTTCAAATAGACAGAACAAATATTACAGTCATTTCTTATAATTTAATTCTAAATTCCATTTTAAACCATAGAAAACCATTATGTCTAGATGGGCTCATAACAAAATAACGTCAGCCAATCAGAAGACGCGTTACATCCAAAATTAAATTATTTCAAAAATATCATTCAAGTTGTAAAGAAAACTTAACCATATCCACAGTGCAAGTCTGTTTTAATATTACTTACCTTTTTCCTTATTTCCTAATTCTAAAATGATCTCTGGTTCATTAATATTATCATAGATTATATCAAAACTCAAATCATGGTCAAACTTGAACTCCTCTGCCAAATCAATCTAAACAATAAATAATATAATAATGTATTGTATATGTATGATTTAAATTTGTGAACCTATATATATTAGCTTTCCATACACAAATTTCGAATTTGTTTGATAAAAGAACAAGAAAGTGTCCCTAGTACATGTAGTACACGGATGCCCCATCCGCATTATCATTTTCTATGTTCAGTAGACATTGAAAATGGGGAAAAAAAACTCTTATTAAAATTAGAAAGATCATATCATAAGGAACATATATACTAAGTTTCAAGTTGATTGGACTTCAACTCCATCAAAAACTTTAACCTGAAGCGGGATGGTCAAAAGACTGACGGACTGACGGACGAACTGACGAACAAACAGACAAACAGATGAACGAAAAGTATGCACAAATAAGAAAACATAATGGCCATAAATGGGGCATAAAAATGACAAAAATTATGCTCACCGATGCAGATGATTTATCTTCATTGACCTTGACATTAAGTTTGTCGTTAGGACTGCTAACAGACTTGATATTGTAACAACCGGACACAGCAGCACTAAAAGTAAATCTACATGGAGTTCTAATGTCCACTTGACCAGGACTGGACTCACTTCCAGGTTCTACATAGTGACCAACAACTGTAATTAAGATAATAAAACAAAAATAATATATATATAGAATTTTAAAGGTTCGCAATAACAGTCAGAGAAAAACATGACCTTGTGCAATGCCAAACAATAAGTATCAACAGATTGTACTGTACTACCGATAAAGTACATATGTGTCATATTTAGTATGGTTTTAGTTCACTGATAAAAAAAGTCGAGATTTACACCGATAAAAACATTCTATTATTCTATTTAATTACAGTGCTGAAAAGGTAACCTTTCAGAATAAGTTTATTTAAAGGATTGATAAGTTTACCCAGATCGTATATAAATTTTGGACTATGAAACTGGATTTATATAAATTCTAAGTTCAAATAAATTGCTATGAAGGTTTACTTTTTTTTATGGCAAATAAAGATAATGGTTAGTAATTACTTTTTGATATTTCAGGTATAATATGGTATAAACTAAGATCCCATTCACCCTAGAATTTTTTTTATAAGTGATCTAATTTGAATTGATCTAAATAAAACCAGTTAGCGTTCATATTATCTCTAATCAAAACAATCTCTATCGTTCGTCTAATCTGAACCAGTGCGTTCACACTACAATAAAAAAACGCAATCATTCTGACATTTTTATCCGCAAAACTGTAAACATTGCATATAAATAGAACTTATTAAGTAAATTCATGTGCTAATACACTGATACACACTAGAAAAAAACAATTGGATGAAGTTATAATTGTTTCTCTTATTGAATCACAAGTTTAAACTTTGATACTGGGTTTATTGCAGTTATCAATTTTGAAAAAACCCTGAAGAAAAGATTCAGTTGGACGATGAAATACTGCAGTTTCTCAGTGAGAAGAAAAAAATCAACATAAGAAAAGAAGACAAAGATTTCGCAAATTTATGCTACATCGAAGTTTTTTACGTGCATGGACACAAAGGTCTGTTTACAGAGAAATATGGTTTAAACAACAAACCATTGATAAAGTTTTGCCCCTATACATGCGCATATATTATTTTTGATTCAATCATACTAGTTAAAACCGATCTCTGCATTCTCATTTAAAATAAGATCAGTTTACTTTAGGTTGATTCAAACTAAACTATACCTCTTTTGGTGTTTCAGTTTAGAAAATACCAACAGTATGAGAAATATTTGAGCTTATTTTAGGGTGGAAATATGTGACAATACCTGACAATCGCATAGTTTAAATCTCTAACCTGGAGAGTATCTTGGAGTCAGCACTGTGGGTAATGTAAACCTCACTTTCCCGTCTGTTTCTACAGATAATTCTACAACATATGAAATGGTCAATAGTGCCTTCTCTCCTGCTGGCAAGTTGCCAAGTTTGCATTCAAATATATCACCTGATGCATCATCTTCAGATAACAACATGGCCGTGTGGCCACTTGATATTGCTTCACTATAAGTCTCTTTAGCCTGTAAATCAGAAACAGAAAAATATTAAAAAGCTTCCAGTTCAAAATTCACTATTTCAGATATTCTGATTGGTATATAATATATGCCGAGGGCCATAAAAACCAACTTTAAATTACACCATCCTCTACTAATTTTCTTAAGATTTGAACTAATAAGTTGCAGGTTAGTTCAATTCTCATCTTGATTGCCTTATGTTTAACTCAACATTCTGCTGTGTGTAACTGTTGGTTTATACAGTCATTCTCTTGTGTTACCTTTTGTTTATCCTGACATTTGTTGTGTAATACCTTTTATTTATCCTGACTTTCTGTTGTGTTTATCCCGCCCTTCTGCTGTGTTTTACCTTTTGTTATGCCTGACATTCTGCTGTGCTTTACATTTTATTCATTCTAACTTTCTGTTGTGTTTTACAATCTTGTTTATTCTGACTTTCTGTTGTGTTTTACAATCTTGTTTATTCTGACTTTCTGTTGTGTTTTACAATCTTGTTTATTCTGACTTTCTGTTGTGTTTTACAATCTTGTTTATTCTGACTTTCTGATGTGTTTTACCATCTTGTTTATACTGACTTTCTGATGTGTTTTACCATCTTGTTTATTCTGACTTTCTGTTGTGTTTTACAATCTTGTTTATTCTGACTTTCTGATGTGTTTTACCATCTTGTTTATTCTGACTTTCTGATGTGTTTTACCATCTTGTTTATACTGACTTTCTGATGTGTTTTACCATCTTGTTTATTCTGACTTTCTGATGTGTTTTACCATCTTGTTTATTCTGACTTTCTGATGTAATTTCCCATCTTGTTTATTCTGACTTTCTGATGTGTTTTACCATCTTGTTTATTCTGACTTTCTGATGTACATGTATGTTTTCTTTTGTTTTTTTTCCCCGACTTTCTGTTGCGTGTTACCTTTTGTTTATCCCGACTTTCTGCTGTGCGTTACCTTTTGTTTATCCTGACACTCTGCTATGATATGTTTATTGTTGACATCAGCTTCAAACTTGTAAACAGCTGACATGTCATCCATTGGGAAGATAAAGCTTGTTTGTAAGGCTTCGTGTGTGTCATTACTATAGGTGAGTTGACTATCTACATTTGCTATAAGTCCCTGGACTGTTACATGGACCTTAGATTCCTTCAGAGGCACTGCAATTTAATTGAAAAGTTTGTCTCATTGGCTGATTTAAATAAAAATGGAGTTTCTATAGGTTCCTTTCATTTATTTACTATCAAGGCATTATTCATTTCTATATGTATTTAAAAATGGTAATCCTCAGATTCCTGAAATAAGGGAAAATTTGATATTGTAATATTATCATGATAATTATAGTGTCACCTATAATTAATCTACAAAGGCCACATAAAACAGTCATGTATCAAAATTTAAGGAGTGTACTGTACGCAAATGCTTATAAGTTAAGTTGCTTATTTTGTTGTTTAGATTAACTATTTAATAGAGGACAACCTTTGGAAATTTTGGGATTTATTGTGGAATTTACTATTCATTTTTTCAAAATTCTCTTGTCCCCAATTCATGACAATTGATGATGCAGCAATCAGTACATTCCTAGCTAAAACAATTCAGACAAATACAAATCTTTTTTTTTTTCTCAGATAAAATTTTATAATGGCTTAATAAATAATTTTTGCCTGAGATATTCAGTCAGTAAAAGTAAGGTATTTGTTTAAACTTAACACTTTGTTCAATAGTTCTGATCATACAGATGTCAATGTTCAAATTTGAGTATCCTACATGTAAGCAGGGCAGGACCTTTTTCGGGACATCTGCATCAGGTGTTTTTAAGCTCAGGATTTCTGGATTGATCCTTTTGGCATCCAGGATTATTTTTTTCTCAAATTTTGGGATGTCAGGATTTTTTTTTAAATTTCGGGAACTCAGAATTTCATGTTTTTGAGCCCCAGATTTTAGAGAAAGGAACGACCACTCCTACCCCCCTCACATGTGCCAATCTAGACACAGGAAGAGTCTTGAAATGCTAAGCTTTCCATTATTACATATTGTACCTGTGGTATCTTTTCCTTCTATAATAAGTCCATACAGAAATTTTCTGTCAGCCATCATGGCCATTGTGTGTGTAAACAATAAGATCGGTCAATCTAAACTATCTGATAAATTGCCTGTAAATAAATTGAAATATTATCAGTTAACTAATCAGAATATATTTGTAAGTCGATGACTATATTTTTCATTGTCCATGATGCATTCAGGAATATCGCAGCCGTAGCAGAGGGATGCTTTCAGGCATCATACAATGGTACCCAGGTGATGCCTTGAGGCATCATACGCCTTGAATGGGTTTTAAAGTATTCTTCCATGAGGAATAGTGATGCTACACCATGAAATAAAGCTATCAAAGTTTTTTTTAGACTTAGAAGACTATTTGAAACATTATTTTTAAAAGTTAATTGAGTAAATCTTGAAATTCTCATAGATCTACAGTACACAAGCAGGATTATAAATCAAGCACATTTTATATCTATAATTTTATTTTTTTATGTACATTTTTTGTAATTAAATATAAAACCAGATGCTCCGCAGGGCGCAGCTTTATACGACCGCAGAGGTTTAACCCTGAACGGTTGGGGCAAGTATGGACACAACATTCAAGCTGGATACAGCTCTAAATTTGGATTGTGATTAAATAGTTGACACAGCATAGGTTTCTGACACAGAATGAATGTGGTCTAATGAACTTAATTAAATTTTTTTTTTTTGCCTTTGAGCAATTCACTATGCTGTTGAATATTAATCCTCTCAAAAAAATGTTTAAAGAAATTTTCTTTTTATTTATGAAATCTGAAATGAGAAAAATTCAACCCCCCCCCCTACCATTTTTTTTTCACATCCCCCTTTCCCTTTTTCCAAAACTGATCTCAATTCAAATATCTAATGGAGTTTGCAACAATAACTACTCATTTAAATACATCATAAAATATTAAAATGTAACAAAAGGTGCTTGTTATCACTGAATGGTAAAGATTGCTTTAATTTATCAGTTGGTAGTAAAAGTGAATATACATTGTATATTGTATAAAACAATGATTTAAGTTGACTCAACTACTATTCTTGACAAAAAAAGATAACTCCAATCAATTGAAAATTTCTTGCTATTGCACAATATTGTGCAATTAGATATTTCTGGCTATTGCGCAATACTGTGCAATTGAAAATATTTGCTATTGCACAATACTATTCAATTGAAGATTTTTTGCTATTGCGCAATACTGAGCAATTGAAAATTTCTTGCTATTGCACAATACTGTGCAATTGAAGATTTCTTGCTATTGCTGAATACTGTGCAATTGAAAATTTCTTGCTATTGCACAATACTTAATATAATAATTTTGGATCCTGATTTGAACCAACTTGAAAACTGGGTCCATAAACAAAAATCTAAGTACATTTTTAGATTCAGCATATCAAAAAAGCCCAAGAATTCAATTTTTGTTAAAATCAAATTTAGTTTAATTTTGGACCCTTTGGACTTTAATGTAGACCAATTTGAAAACGGGACCAAAAATTAAGAATCTACATACACAGTTAGATTTGGCATATCAAAGAACCCCAATTATTCAATTTTTGATGAAATCAAACAAAGTTTAATTTTGGACCCTGATTTGGACCAACTTGAAAACTGGGCCAATAATCAAAAATCTAAGTACATTTTTAGATTCAACATATTAAAGAACCCAAAGGATTCAATTTTTGTTAAAATCAAACTAAGTTTAATTTTGGACCCTTTGGACCTTAATGTAGACTAATTTGAAAACGGGACCAAAAATTACGAATCTACATACACAGTTAGATTTAGCATATCAAAGAACCCCAATTATTCCATTTTTGATGAAATCAAACAAAGTTCAATTTTGGACCCTTTGGGCCCCTTATTCCTAAACTGTTGGGACCAAAACTCCCAAAATCAAACCCCTTCCTTTTATGGTCATAAACCTTGTGTTTAAATTTCATAGATTTCTATTTACTTACACTTAAGTTATGGTGCGAAAACCAAGAATAATGCTTATTTGGGCCCCTTTTTGGCCCCTAATTCCTAAACTGTTGGGACCTCAACTCCCAAATTCAATCCCAACCTTTCTTTTGTGGTCATAAACCTTGTGTTTAAATTTCACTGATTTCTATTCCATTTATTCACTTACATGTATACTAAAGTTATTGTGCGAAAACCAAGAATAATGCTTATTTGGGCCCTTTTTTGGCCCCTAATTCCTAAACTGTTGGAACCAAAACTCCCAAAATCATTCCCAACTTTTCTTTTGTGGTCATAAACCTTGTGTCAAAATTTCATAGATTTCTATCACTTAAACTAAAGTTATAGTGCGAAAACCAAGAAAATGCTTATTTGGGCCCTTTTTGGCCCCTAATTCCTAAAATGTTGGAACCAAAACTCCCAAAAATCAATCCCAACCTTCCCTTTGTGGTCATAAACCTTGTGTCAAAATTTCATCGATTTCTATTCACTTTTACTAAAGTTAGAGTGCGAAAACTAAAAGTATTCGGACGACGACGACGTAACGCCAACGTGATAACAATATACGACGAAAAATTTAAATTTTTGCGGTCGTATAAAAAACTGATCTCCATGTATTCAATCTTAATAGAATACTGGTGCTTGCATGGTGTCGAGTTGGCCATAATGGGTGATCTGAATCACAGGTGAGCAGAACACTTAAAATCAATGTTATCTTTCCAAACAGTTAAGCGCCTAAATTACCTTGACATTGTAATGTTTCTTAACATAAAATTTGAAATGTATATGAAAATATTTGTCACCATTGCTAGGTCTGAGACATTGCAATTTTTTTCAGTAGAAAAAAATAAAACAGACTTGGAAATTGAAAAGGATTTACAAGTTTATTTAAATCAGAGACTACGTCTCAATTATACTGCATAAATTGACTGCGAGCAATTGACTGAATACAATTATTTTGTTAACAAATATCAATTAAGATAAGTACAATTGTATTCCAGTATTCTGCTATGCATTTCAAAGGGAAAATAATAATTTATCCCCTACTTAGTATATTTCTAGGATTTTGATTGGTTAATGCACATCATTACAAAACCCATAGCCCCTGACCCATAATCAGTCTGAGCCAAAAACTTTTTCATCTACTAGTGGGGACACTAAATATCAAAACTTGTCCTTATAGGACTATATAAAATTTTGAAAATTTTCACTAGTCCGAATCAATTTTTACTAGTCTGGGGCATCTGACTAGTGGCTAACGGTGCAGACTGCCATAATCTCTGGACGTTGCTACCCATTACATCTGGGAAATTCTTGCACGTTTTCTTTAGTTCCATGGTTGTTCCTTATAAAATATCGAATTCAGTAGATTATCCATGATGTCTATATAATTAGATTCTTAATCCACTAACGATTTTATCTTATTATGTCGATTATTTGCACTCATTTTAGTAAATGCATCACTATTCAGCCACATTGTCAATGAATGGGACTACTGACCTAGCTATGCAAATGACCCACGTTGACGTCACACTGTCTATGATGTAACTCTCACAACTTTGAGGGCCAAATTCCACCCATTTCACTTTCTCTGTCTTTAGATTAAAAATGTCTTATATTTGTCTTCCTGTAGGGTTCTACCAAAGGTACATGTAGTAGTACCCTACACCCCCTTAAAAATATGTCAAAATCCCAAATTTCAATAAAAGAAACTTTGTGGCCGAATTTCTCTAAAAATAGCCAGATTTAGACTAAGATCTGGGATAAATTCGTTATAGGTTGCGGCAATACAAATATTCCGTGAATTATTAACAAATTCTAACATTTTCTGTTCAAATTATTATTAAACATTATGCAACTAGACAACGCTTGAAGAAAAAAATCAGGGCGAATGGACCCTGGGCGAACAGGTATCAGGGCAAACAGGTACTAGGGCGAATGTGAATTAGGGCTAACAGACCCAGTTTCAGTTCGATCAAAATTACTCAATACAAATATTCTGTGAATTTTAAACAAACTGTAACATTTTCTGTTCAAATAATAATTAAACATTATGCAACTAGACAATGCTTGAAAAAAAAATCAGAGCGAATGGACCCTGGGCGAACAGGTATCAGGGCCAACAGGTACTAGGGCAAATGTGAATCAGGGCGAACTGACCCAGTTTCAATTTCGATCAAAATTACTCAATTATAGCTATAGCTTGAAAGTCTAAGTAAATATTTGGACTAATTATCTATAAGTTTTTTGTATACAAATAACAGTTTAATCACGACTTCAAGACAAAACATATACTATACAATGTTATGTTTTGTCTTGAAATACGCAGCACAATAAGTCAGTTAACATAATAAAAAAAAAATTTAAACTGAATTCACTGATAGTAGGCTCTAACTATACAAATCCTTGGCTCTACTCACCATGAAATTTCTTACTAAATTATATATTACTAATCTATTCTACGGCGTATTTATACCTATGAACTTCGATACATCCGTTTAGAAAACAAATATAAATCGGTTTTCCCATTGACAGATTGTCACATGTGTTGATTGTAAACATGTTTACATTCTCAATTTTATGAATGTACTCGAGGTAGGTGGGGTAGAGGTCTCGGGGAAGGTCTAAAAACCAGACAGATAAAACCAGGACAGTTATTTCCGATACGTTTTTATCTGTAACTTTTGTTTTACTCAACATATTGTTAAAATTTAAATTGCATAATAAAGAACATGGTATTTACTTATATTATTTGCAAAAAATATAAAAATAAAAAATAACTAAGTTAAAAAAAATCTGCCAGGACAGTTTAATTTTATCCAAAACAAATGGCTGAAATTGCCGAGAAAAGTTTACTTATAATTGAAATATTTTTCCCAAAACAACTGTCTGGCATAATATTTTTGTACGATTATAAAGATTATGAAATATTCATTCTAAAAATCTATAATTTAATATTTTTTTCATCTTTTAAAGGTAAAAAAATCTGCCAGGACAGTAGCCTTTCACGTTGGAAATTTTGTTGAAATTATTTCAAAATACAAATACAAAGTTAAAAATCTTCTTCAAAATAAATGTCTTGTAAACAAATGTTAATTCATTGGGAAGTTTAGAATATAAGCTTTATGAAAATATAAAATTATATGAACTTTTATGTCATTGAAACCCAAAAAATCTGCCAGGACAGTAGCCTACTCCGCTAAATTTTAAGAAACAAATGGCTGAAATTGTCGAGAAGAGTTTACCTATAATTGTTATATTTTCTTCAGTACAACTGTCTGGCATACTATTTTTGTATGATTATAAAGATTATGGAATAATCTTTTTAAAAACCTATGAATTAATATTTTTTTCGTCTTTTAAAGGTAAAAAAATCTGCCAGGACAGAAGAATTTTATGTTAGAAATTTTGTTGAAATTTGTTCAAAACAAAAATATAAAGTTTAATATCTTCTTCAAAATAAATTTCTGGTAAACAAATGTTAGTTCATTTAAAAGTTTAGAACATACGCTTTGAGAAAATATAAAATGATATGGGCATTTAATTCATAAACGACAAAAAATCTGCCAGGACAGTAGCCTACTCCGTTTGAATTATCAGCTGGACATTAGCCTAATATACATGTTTTATAAATGGCAGAAATAAACGGGTACCATGAAATGGGGTACGTACTGAAGCCCGGACCGGACCGGACCCCGGACCCGGACTTTGGTATGAAACCCGGACCCGGACAGGACGCCGGACCCGGACTACATGCCGGACCCGGACTGGGTAAAATTTATGAATTTTCTTAGAATCACCTTTTCTTTTTTTAATCAGGAGAAGGAAGATAATTTTTTGAGAACTGTAACACAGTACATTATAATAATGATAAGATAATCAAATTTTCCTCTTACTCTTATATAGTCTAGAAGAGAAGACAAGCATGCAAGTTAGCCTTGCAATGATTCTGTATCTTCAATTTACAGTTGTGTAATTACTTTTAAAAAAAATCATACATACAGTATGAATGTTTACAAATGACTTTAAAAAACATGGACATATTTTTTTTTTATAAATAATCGGGAGAAAGTGGATTTTCTTAGAATTATTTTTTTCGTTTTTTATTAAAATTATTCAGAAGGAAGTTAATTTTGGCAGAAATAAACAAGATGCATTACATGTATAATAATTATGAAAATTAATCAGACCTGTATAACCGGCCCCATATACTGATATATACCGTGACAGTAGTTTATATGGGCAGCAGTGACGCGATGCATGAACACGCATTACGTAATTGTGTACTATATGTGTTTTAAAGTCCGACAGGAAATCACTAGAATACCTGGTCATGTCACCTCACAATAACTCTGGCAATAATTCCGTTAGTCATACCATGGAAGTAATATTACTTCCATGGTCATACTGATAATCAAATTAGGGAAGGACCGAATCATAAACAAATGTATTACATAAAAGTGTTATGAACAAAATGATATTTTGAAAACTGTTGAACTATGAAATGATTTAAAAAAAATAATCTTATTTATAGTCCCATACATGTATTTGAATCATAAACTTAGAAAAAAAAACAGTTTAAAAACGACTGACTATAGTTGGCAGTAGTCCTTTTGTGACAGTTAATGTTTTTCAAGGGTATCATTTGCGCCATTTTTTCTTTCAAATATATCAATTGCGCCAATATTCGGAAATTATTTGCACCAGTTTACTTGTGACACATTTGTATCATACATAATAACGATAGACAAATATTTGATGATAGTGCGTTGGTTTCACCATCCGTAAGTGCTAAAATCCCATCTACCGAAAGACGTACAACTAATGGAGCAGAGGCATTCTACAATAATTACAATGAACTGTTTATGGATCCCATCCGTCAATATTTGTGTTTTTTGACAAAATAGGCAAGCGACAAGCTACTACATATATTAAATTGCGAAATACTTATGCAGCAGCAGTAACAGTCAGGATTCTACTTCGTCAAAATTATCTCCCCATTACGCCAGTTCATTTTCACAATCGTAGAAATTGAAGCCATTGTAGGGATGACGCGCTACCAATTTTGCTCTTGGAAACCGATAAATTTATCCACATTGCACCTTTACGATCCTTATATGTCAGTTGTATTTTAAAAGACAAATGTATCAACTAGCTAATGAGCATCAGTTAACGATCTAGTCTGCATTGATTCAACTTAAAACTATTGTCTGATCGGTTGTCAGGTGGAATTTTCGAAAATTCATAAACATTTAAAAAAATTCTAATTTAATATTTCGTGGAAGGGCAGACTAGATTTTTTTAGTGGTTGAAGACTATAAACCCTAGTTATCACACACACAAACATTTAATTTTTCGAAGATATGCATTTTCATCATCCAACTTAAAAGACTGTCGTCAAGTACTTTTAGTAAAAAAATAGCTTTTGTGATTCATTAGTGAGTATATCACTTGACCCATATATTTCATCTTTTAGTACTGTGATTTTTTTATGTTTTAAAGTCAACCTGTAGCTTTGAAATATAAAAATGATAGAATCTGAAGCGAGACGATGTATGAAATATTCTTGCTTTGTACGATATCAAGACAAAATATTCAACTCAAACACGCCCTAACATAAAAAGGTGCACTCGATTTTCTCTTTTCGATACACTTGTTACCCATTTTTTTTTCTTTCTTGAATCACACAATGGAAGGGCAGACACGAAAATTACTGAACTAATAGATTGATATGTTTTCGGTTCGTGGTAATTTTATTTTAAAAATCGGAGATTATGCATTTTCTACACCCAACTTGAAAGATACCCATGATTGTCGTCGACTTGATATCTAATTGTTCTGCTCAACTATGTACTAAATAAATTGAAAACTTATGCAAATGGTGTTTTTAAAATAAAACACTTCGTAATTGAGAAGAAAATTGTAATTTTGTTTGTTTCTATTAACTTTTAAAAAATGTGTCACTATAGTAAACATTACAGTAAACAGTTCTCGCCTTCTCTAACAAAGAGCTTCGATTCTTTTGTTCTATTTCAACCGGGTTTCCGACTGAGTAAGAAGTAAACATGTTTCAGAGTAAATGGGGAATGTGTCCATGGGACACAGACGATGCACCCGCTTGCATATCATATATCATTTTCATTATTCATTTGTAACGGAGTATAACAACTCCGGGATCCAGAACGGTTTCAGTGACGCTACCAAAATTCGAACTTATCTCTGTGTTGTGGTACTAAGCATTGTGTATAAGTTTCCTAACATTTGGTAAAGTCAAACCTTCATGTACGTACGAGAACGGAAACACAGTGTGGGGACGAAACTGTACGGTTTTCTCATTAGTTTAAACATATTTTATTGTCTAGGTATACAATAGTATTGGATTCCAGTTATAACAACTTAAGATAATCCTCTCCAAATAAGTACAATCTACAAAGTTTCAAGATGACAGCAATTATATATTTCAGTATAGTTTGAAAAATATATACAATAAATATATTATGTTTACACAATAATAGCTGGATACGAGTACACTTTAAAATACAGTAATATTAATCAAAGAATCTTTTTGTATGGCGAATATAACTATGTACATTTCTGAAAAGGATTGTGTTTTGTTCAACAGTAATTTCGTCTGTTCAAAATAAAATATGTTCTATGGATATAACATCTAAGTGCTAACAGTTTTCTAATTTTTTTGTCATTTGGGAGACCGGCTAACAAGCATAGCTCCGACATTTGAAAAATAAGTTGCTTGATGGAAACTTTGATGAACTCTAATATTACAATGACGTTTCTGCTTCAAATTTTGGTATCTAAATCATTTTCTATGTAAATATGAACCAATTAGATAATAAAAAAAAAGATATTTTCATCCAAACGCTTTTCTTAGAATGGTGGAGCTCCGAGTAAAACGATTGAAACTGTCTCACAACAGCGATCAAAAATGTCAAATAAACATCGAAAAAACAATCGTTTCTACCAGACTTTTCACGTGTACCTTTTCTGATATATAGTCTCATCTGTCTGAAAGTTTCAAAGCCATTGTCCCCGAAGAATTCCAAATGTATTCCTTTTCTCTATGTCAGATATGTTTATTGACTGTACAATCGCTTGCACATCTACTGTACAATCACTTGGAGCTTTCATACACAACCGATTGACCCAAGTTTTATTAAAAACATAGAATATGCATTTCATTGGTTGTTCCTTGTCTGTCCTATAATATTCATCTATGATGTTTGAAATCAAAATTAATTTATTACACACAGGTATAGAAAACTTCAAGCTAGTGTGGGGTCATGTCAGGTCACAGGCCGGACTCACTTGTTCAAGATTGTGTATTGCATGGTTGATTGCTGCTTTAGTGTCTTTTATTGATCATTCCGATCATAGACAAATAACTACAGAAATAGAGAAATAAATGAAGAAAAAAGAAAAAGGAAAAATGGAAATACAATCTTTCAATTAAACACTTAATACTTTATATGTATATATAACTCGTATACTCCCAGTCCGGGGTTATTTCAGGTCACGGTCCGGACTCGCCTAGTATTATTTCGTTGCTTCTCGGATAAAAGTCTTTTGGTAATTTTTTCGATGACAATTTGATAAGCAAAAAGTTGAATGAATAAAAATGAATAAGTTCGTCTCATCAAATAATGTGTGAAGTTTTACATCTCTATCGATGTCTATAGTTTGCGAATACACCTAGTCCGGGGTTACTTCAGGTCACCATCCGGACTCGCCTAATACATTTCATTTTTTCGTTAAATGTCGGATAAATTTCTTATAACTTTCTTATGTATTACATGCTTGATCAAATGTCCCGTCAATATACTTTACGACAATAAACAGTTTACATACAGTTAGTCGTCGTAATGCAATACACGCAGGTATAGTAAACTTCAAGCTAGTCCGGGGTCATGTCAGGTCACAGTCCGGACTCACCTGTTCAAGAATGTGTATTACATTGTTGAACGCCGCTTAAGTGTCGTTTATTGATTTTTCCGATGACAATCGAATAACTAAAGAAATAGAGAAATGAATAAAGGAAAAGTAAAAAGCAAAAAGGGGAAAAAAATCTTTCAATTAAACAAATAATTCAGTATACTTATATACAATCCGTATACTCCTGGTCCGGGGTTATATCAGGTCACAGTCCGGACTCGCCTAATATTAATTTGTTGATTCTAAGGTAAACGTCTTTTATTAATGTTTCCGACGACAATACAATAAGGGAAAAGTTGATTGAATAAAAATGAATAAGTTCGTCTCATCAAATAATGTGTGAAGTTTTACATCTCTATCGATGTCTATAGTTTGCGAATACACCTAGTCCGGGGTTACTTCAGGTCACCATCCGGACTCGCCTAATACATTTCATTTTTTCGTTAAATGTCGGATAAATTTCTTATAACTTTCTTATGTATTACATGCTTGATCAAATGTCCCGTCAATATACTTTACGACAATAAACAGTTTACATACAGTTAGTCGTCGTAATGCAATACACGCAGGTATAGTAAACTTCAAGCTAGTCCGGGGTCATGTCAGGTCACAGTCCGGACTCACCTGTTCAAGATTGTGTATTACATGGATGATCTATCGCCGCTTAAATTTTATTGGAGCAACTCCAACTTTGTATCATCCAATCAGGAGCCGCAGAAGATTTTATTCAGAAAACCATCTTGGGGGTAAAAAAAATCCCGGTTAACGTATACGGCCTTGTAAACTTTTGCCACTCATTATATATAACACAAGATTATTTCTGTATATCTTACCAAAGGAATACTACTGATACGGAGATTACGAGTGAATAATTCATAAGCGATGTATCTTAGTTTATTTTGACAATGGCTGCTGAAATAAAATTATTTCACTATATTGAACATTTTTATTTATTATTTCATTATATCTCGGAGCTAATGCCCCTTTAAATCTAACTGATATACATTCTTGATTATGATTGCTAGTGTAGTCTTTGACACCTTTTGCGTGAAACATTGGATTGTTGAATTATTTTAATAGACTTTGTGATGACAATCAAATGAGCAAGTAAAGGGGTGGCGTCACACCAGATAAAGCCAGGAGTTCACACAGATTTATTTATAGTTTTGATAAATTTGCAGAGTTTAATCAACTTTACCTTCTTTTTTGATGACATTAATAATTTATACTTTAAAATATTTGGCTTTGTGTAGCTATACTTTTCTATGTAATTTTTCCTCTCCTTTAAAAAAAATTGGCATTCCATAATAAAGTTCATTGTTTTTACACAGAGTACAGTTTCTATTTTGTCTGCTGGTGTTTAACTTTCTACCATTTTCAATGGGTAATTTATGATTCGTCGTTCTAAATCTGCAAAATTCTACAAGATTTTTGTTATCAAAAATATCTAAATAAGCTTCAGAACTAAAATTATCTTTAAATACTTTCTTCTAACAGTAAGTGCCAATTCTGTTCAAATTGATCTTTTAGGTTTCTACTAACTGTAAGACGTAGCCAATTCAAATTAATAAAAGTTTGTGAATTCCTAATATGTTAAGCCACATTCATTCAAAATATTTTTTATGTTATCTAACCATACAAATTTGTCTCCATTTACAAATGACAATTGAAAACATAAGTTATAGACAATTTTTGACAATTTTGACTCCTTTCCAGAAAGAATTTTACCCTAGAATGATATATCAATCAATTTCTAAAGCACAAGTTTAGACTAAATTCGTAAATTTCGATAAATGTTTACGAAGAGGGAGAAATTAACCGTCATATACTATTTATAGACGTAAGGCATTTTAAAAGTCATAAGACAGAAAAGTCCTAATAAATTCAAAATCTATTTATACAGTTTCTTAGAGAAATATAAACACTCCGGCGAATTATTTAGAAAAGTAGGAATTCTATTTTTCCCTTAATGTCTACTGTAGAAGAAAACAATACACAAAAAAAATATAATCTCAAATGTTTCAAACTATTGCGCTTTACTCTTCCTATGAAAAGAATTTAATTTGCTTTCATTGATAATAAAAAGATTTTATTAATTTCCATAAAACAATAACGACAAAGGAATTATTATATATCTCTTTCTTACTTTACTTTACTCTTTTTTGTTCAATTTTACGCTCGGAATATGGATTGTTTTTAATTTATATACACTGTAACTTATTATATGACAGTAATCTTTAAAAAATCAAAGTGGTAAAAAACCCACAGTCCGGGTCCGGCATTCAGTCCGGGTCCGGCGGCCAGTCCGGGTCCGGGTCCGGGTTTCATACCAAAGTCCGGGTCCGGAGTCCGGTCCGGTCCGGGTTTCAGTGCGTAATAAACATTATTTTTTTATCATAAATAAAATAGTATATTTATTAACTTATCTGGCTTTTTTTATAAATGATAATTAGGACTAAATCATTAAAAATGAAACTACAAATTAAAAACAAATTTACCAGGCTATTACATACATTGTAGGAAGAAGTGAAGAATTCTCAAAGATTTGTTTTATTCTATTCAAAGTTTTCAATTAGAAATTTATCCGTGATAGAGTCATTAAAGTGAATATTTCTAAAAAACATAATTATATTGGTGTGGTTATTAAAACACTATTTGTTGATTTAATTCGATTTCTATTCATTGTATCAAAGGCAGAAGATACATATCGGAATTATGTTTTGACAGTAATAAAAATTTCAAAGTCACTGATTGGTGTCAAATACTCAAAAGGTGCCGGTTTATTCACTAATAAGTAATGTGTTTAGAGCACAGGAAAGTGTCACTTTTTTTTTATCCTCTTACATAAAACTCAAGAGTTTCCAAATGTTGCATTTTTTAACTTCTTTTTGCAATTTACACCTTTACATGTTTTCTAATGAATCAAATTTGCCATGCACAGTCACAATTCAGTACATTCCACAACACTAGTTAACCTTTTTCAACAACAAAAAATCACGAGATAATATCAGAGACTTATATGTCTCTGATAATATATACTAGTTCTAGTTGTTCTACATGTACCCTGAGACTACTATAACAATGTGTTATAGTAGTCTCAGATGTACCCAACCTGAAAAACTTGTAAAAACAAAATTATAGAGCATTTGCAATTGCGAATATCCCACAATCTATTGTATTAAATTTTATCTTTAAATATAAAATCCATTAGTTTTCCTAAAATTAAAGCTAAATATCTTCATTACCACACACTCACTTTACGGTTGACATAACAGAATATACAAATACACAGATTCGATGACAGATCGTTAAGTTTAGCACGTGCCAACTAAATATTAAGCTATAGGACGACTCATGGGACACTTTTTATGAAATTCATCTATTATCGAATGAATATTTTTATCTTTTCCCAAAATTTAATGCTAAAACTTAACAACGAATTATAACAACAAAAAGTAATAATCTATTCAACTTTCGATTTTGATTTGAAACACATTTGTCCACAAGTTGAGACATAATAAGTAACTGTCCTGGCAAATTTTTTTATTCACTTTTTTTTTTTTTAATTTTATGATTGGGTCTAGCTTTTACTTATAAAAGAAACTATTCCAATATTATATTTTAAAAAAAAATAATTGCGTTGTTAATTTCTGCAATTAATTCAGAAATTTAACGGAGTAGGCTACTGTCCTGGCAATTGTTTTAGGCGTTAAGGAAATAAATGTCCATATTATTTTATATTTTCATAAAGCTTATAAATTTCAAACTTTTAAATGAACTAAAATTTGTTTACCAGAATTTTATTTTAAAGAAGATATTAAACTTTATATTTTGATTTTGAACAAATTTCAACAAAATTTCTAACGTAAAAGGCTTCTGTCCTGGCAGATTTTTTTACCTTTAAAAGACGAAAAAAATATTAATTCCAGAGGTATGGGCCCCACCACAATTCGGCCTGTAAACTGTGACGTCCTTAAAAAAGGATTTTTAAAACACCCACGAAAAATAGAAAAATATATAATTTTTCAGGCTCTGATTAGAATACGGTAAACATAGATTGAATATTTCCATGGAAATGAATATTTTACAGGCACCGGGCCAGCAAATTTTATACTGAGATTTACATAATTATTATAATAATTGACATAGTTCAGTAAGAATGAAATCTCCTCGATTTTGAACAGTATTTATAAAAAAAAATAGTTAAAGATTTCATTGCATCATTAATTTGATAGCACATTATACAATACAAAAAAAATCAATCATATGAGCTTCAACATGTTCAAAAATGAAAAAAATGTTACATCTGCAACTTTGCTTTTGAAATAATTGACTACTCTAAATTGCACATGTTTCTATAAGAATATTTTTTAGGTTGGCTTCCGCGGCTTACCTATCATGAGTGTACGCAACAGTTAGAATATTTTCTATTTTCCAGCGCAGGTAACAAGTTCAGTGTACTGCCGTTGTCGGTAAAATAGCAATTTGTATAGAAATATGCTATTTTGCCGGCTGGAATTCAGACATTTAATCAGAGCCGGCAAAATAGCTAGATTTTATGGCCGGATTCCGGCAAAATAGCAAAATAGCCATTGCAGCCTTCCTAAAACAGTGCCTAATGTTGGCTTTCCCCCCTTTGTTTTGGTAATCATTAGCCATATTGTTTATACTGTCATTCACAGATGAATTCTATCTTAAACCAATTGTGAATGGGATAAGGCCGATAAAAAAATCACTAGCACTTTTCAGCGGCACAGACCCCCACTGAAGTTAAGATTCTGCCTTTTTTTTAAAGTAAAATTATTCGATGTTCAAATAAGTTTATTTTACCTAATGTACTCTTGTGCTCTTATTCATACACTTATATGAAACGACATATCCATACTACATACCACATACGGTAGAGTGCACAGAGAATTCACTGAATTCGGACTGGAAGCGTCAAACAGTACCACTTGAAAAGATTAATTCATTTTTAAAAGTAATTAAATAAGATGATTGAAGTGTAAATTACTGAGGTTTCACCGTTTGTTGTGTTGTTTTCTGTGGTGATTCCAATAGACCAAACTTTAACTTAAACATGTTAAACAGAACGGTTCACATGACCAGATCCCCCAGCTTCCTATATATACGTGTCTTTGAAAGAGAAGGTTAATTAAGGATTGATTTGAGGGGACTTGAACTGGCAAATTGATGTTATATGTTTTCATTTATAAAATTGAACTCGAATTCTGATCTACACTTTGACAAAGAGCTAACGCTCATATATGATATATCTCCGTCTGCATGGTTATTACCAATACCCGCTCATTCTGCATGTATGATTCGTTCATTGTTGAAGACCCTACATCATATAACATTTTAGTTCGCTTTGGAGATTCCGTATATTTGTCAAGCTATTGGAATTCCAATGGGGACTAACTGTGCACCACTTATTGCGGACCTGTTTTTGTATTGTTATGAGTTACAATTTATGACTAAAATTAACAAAGACCCATCGAAACAACATTTGATACAAAAATTTAACAATACTTTTAGATATTTTGATCATATATTGGCTCTCAATAATGACGACTTCAGTATGTATACTAAAGAAATTTATCCTGTTGAACTTACTTTAAATAAAGCTAATACTAACAATGACCACTGCCCTTTCCTTGATCTTCACTTGATATCTATATCATTAACAGGAAGCTTAATACAAAATTTTATGATAAAATAGGATGATTTTTCATTTCCTATCGTTAATTATCCATTTTTAGATGGTGACGTTCCCTTGTCACCATCTTATGGTGTTTATATATCTCAACTTGTACGATTCGCTCGTGTATATAACAACGTTTTAGATTTTAGCGAGAGAAATTTATGTATTACTGAAAAATTATTACACCAGGGATTTCGATATCACAAACTGGTCAAAACATTTACTAAATTTTATCACCGGTATAAGGAAATAATTCGTAAATATAACTCAACATGCAGACATCTTATACGTTCAGGTATTTCACATCCAATCTTTTATGGTAATATTCTTTACAAAGCACAAAAATGTCAGTATTCACCTCAAAAGCTTACAAAACCTTTAAACAGACTTATTAAGAAGGGATATAGTTACGATACTGTTGTCAGGTCATTAAAGATTGCATATTTTGGCTTTAATATTGCTTCACTTATAGGGTCTTTGCATCGGAACTAAACACATTTTTTTAAACAGTTATTGGCATGACACGGGTTATGTTCTTCTCATATATCTTATCATAGTATGATACTAAACCCCTAACGGGAGGGATTGTGCCTGATATTCATATGATGAAGACATAATCTTTCAATCAGTTTAATTGAGGTCTGGAGCTGACATGTCAGTTAACTGCTAGTAGTCTGTTGTTATTTATGTATTATTGTCATTTTATTTATTTTCTTTTGTTACATCTTTTGACATCGGACTCGGACTTCTCTTGAACTGAATTTAAATGTGCGTATTGATATGCGTTTACTTTTCTACATTGGCTAGAGATATAGGGGGAGGGTTGAGATCTCATAAACATGTTTAACCCCGCCTCAATTTTGCGCCTGTCCCAAGTCAGGAGCCTCTGGCCTTTGTTCGTCTTGTATGATTTTTAATTTTAGTTTCTTGTGTATAATTCGGAGTTTAGTATGACGTCCATTATCACTGTACTAGTATACTTATTTTTAGGGGCCAGCTGAAGGACACATACGGGTGCGGGAATTCTCGCTACATTGAAGACCCATTGGTGGCCTTCGGCTGTTGTCTGCTCTATGGTCGGGTTGTTGTCGCTTTGACACATTCCCCATTTCTTTTCTCAATTTTATCAACTGTCAAGACGAAGAACAGGAATAAAAGCCCTGTTCATTGATAATTTCATTTTTTCTTCGTATTGTGTGCGACTTTGTCCCATTAACATTTCCTGCATATATCCTTTTATTTTCGATCATAATTTAAACCATCCGATAACCGTGTCCAGAAAAAAGGAGTGTAGGTATCCTCAATGCTTATAGATCTAATAACAAATCTCAATTGAGGTCGAGGTAATCTCTTAACCTAGCTGACGACAATTCCACATGTTCCAGTGTTGAAATGAAATGCAATTATGGTCAATATTGCCATATTGTAAGTTCCAATGTCGATAACCGTTTACTTAGCTTGCAAATGCCATAATTTTTAATAGCAAACTGACTATATATGTCAGAACGATACGAATGGCACAGCTGGCAAATAAAGATTTTAGGAGAGGAAATTTTAAAATGAAAGTCCAGTGTATAACTGTTATTTCCAAACTAGATATTTCAAAGCGACACGAATGGCCCCGTCTCAAAAAGTTGAAAAATCTGCAATTTCAATAACACATATGTGGATACAAACATGATTGTAGTCTAACATATAAAAAATCAGCTCAAAATCTGGAGGCGTATTGAAAAATACATATGTATAACTGTCATTTTCAACAATTTTCAAAGTTGTAAACCTTTAATTTTGGCAAAAATTAGTGGAGCGGAAAGAAACTTAAAATTGTTCTGTAACTCATCATGGTAAGCTCACATACTAAAAATCAGCGCAATATCTGAAAGCATTTAGAAAAAAGGTCCGTATAACTGTGATTTTCAAAAAATTATCCAAAGCCCGAAATTACAGCAAAAATAAGCTCAGTGGAACAAAACTTACACTTGATCTGTAACTCATCTGGGTTAATTCACATGTAAAAAATTCATACCAATTTCAGAAAGCATTTAGATATTTTTTTCGTATAAAAGTGTGATTTTCAACAAGTCCGAAGCCCTATTTTCGGCAAAAATTAGCGGAGCGGAACGAAACTTTAACTTGATCTGTAACTCATCATGGTTAACTCAAAACAAAAAATAAAGCCAGTACCTGAAGGCATTTATAAAAAAACCACAGTATAACTGTGATTTTCAACAATTTATCAAAGTCATTATCCCGTAATTTCTTCAAAAATTAGCCGGGCGGAACAAAACTTACAATTGATCTGTACCTCATCTTGGTTAACTCACATGCCAAAATTCAAACCAATATCTGAAAGCGTTTTGATTGTTTTTCGTATAAATGTGTTTTTCAACAATTTATCAAAGTCTAAAGCCCGTATTTTCGGCAAAAATTAGCGGAGCGGAACGAAACTTTTACTTGATCTTTAACTTGTCATGGTTAACTCAAATACAAAAAATCAGCCCAATATCTGAAGGCATTTTGAAAAAAAACCCGTATAACTGTGATTTTCAACAATTTATCAAAGTCCATATCCCGTAATTGAGGCAAAAATTAGCCGGGCGGAACAAAACTTACACTTGATCTGTAACTCATCTTGGTTAACTCACATGCCAAAATTGTACATTTTTAAAGTAAAATGAGATTTTATTAAATAAATACTTAGCATCATAAATTCTGATTACACCCATCTGCGCAAGTCTGACAGGCGGAAAACCCCAAATAAAAATATCATCCAATGAGAAGAGGGATGACCAAGCAGTGCCCGTATAACCATGCCTTTATATCATCCATTTAATTTCCTAACGTAAGCAAATAGCCATAGGAAAAAAACCAGGGGATGAAGGGGAGGTTGGGAGGGACCTTTAATTTATGATGGTAAATATTTAATTAATAAAATCTCATTTTACTTTAAAAATGTACAATTTTATGTCAATAAATACGTTACCATCATAAATTCTGAGTAAAATACAGAATCTAACACAAAGCTAAATCCCCTGAACCAGAAGATGCAGGAGGAAAAACAACTCTTTGTGCGGAAACTAAAGGTCCTAAGGAGTACAAACTCTGAGCTTGAGTAGCTAAAGATTGCAGATAGTGAGAAATGAAAGAATTTTCAGTTCTCTAGAAACCTGCAGATAAGACTTCCTCTAAAGAAGCATTATTAAACAGGGCCCAGGAGGTAGAAATAGCTCTTACATCATGGGCTTTAACATGCATACTATTCAGAAGTTCTTCATTAGAAAAACTGTAAGCTAATTGAATAGTTTTACAGATCCAAGTTGAAATGGTTTTAGCAGACAAATCTTGTTTTCCTTTGCTAATAGGAATAAATAACCTGGAATTTGAGGAGGTGCGGAGACTTCGAGTTCTCTGAAGATATAAAAGTAAGACTCGGATAGGACAGAGTACTTTAGAACTTGAAGCATCAGGAAGAGCTGGAATCACTATCGGTTCTGACCCTCTACCCGGAATTTGATTTTTGGCTAAAAAAGCTGGATCTGTTAATAGGGTAACATATGACTTATCCCTATTAAAACGAAGGCAGAAATCAGCAGTGGAAAAAGCATGAATTTCACTTCTTCTTCTACCAGAGGCCAAGGCAAGAAGAAAACAACACTTATACGATAAAAACTAGATGTCAACCTTTTCAGCAGGTTCAAAAGGATGGGTTTTTAAAGCTGATAAAACAACACTCAAATTCCAAGACGGGATTAAAACTCTCTGTCTAGGGCGTTCAAGAGTGAAATTCTTAACTAAAAGAAAAATGAATTCATTATTACCAAAGTCTGTACCTCCAGACAGTTGAATTTTCCTAGAAATAGCTGATCTATAGCCTTTAATAGTAGAGGGAGATAATCCTTTCTCTTCAAAAAGGTGGATCAGAAAGTCTGCTAGTTGTTGTACAGAAATTTTGAAAGGATCAATTTCCTTCTCACTACACCAACTACTGAAGATAGTCCACTTGGCATCATAGACGATGTTAGTGGATTCTCTAACTGCTCTGGAGAGATGTCTGGCTGCGCATTCAGAAAAACCTCTCTCCTGGAAGCTATTCCTGAGAGAAGCCACGCGAACAGATGTAGCTTCTCTGGATTGGGATGAAGTATCTTGTCCTTGAACTGGAACAGAAGATTGTGTCGTACTGATAGAACCAGTGGACGAGCACAAGACAGGTGAAGAAGATCTGGAAACCAGGCTTGTTTGGGCCAAGCTGGAGCAATAAGAATGATCAACCCTTGCTCTGCTGAGATCTTCCGAAGAACTTGTGACAGAAATCTGAACGGTGGGAAGGCGTAAGCGAACATCCCGTCCAAAGGAACACTCATGCAATCTACTGCGTAAGCTTTCGGATCTGGTACAGGAGACATGAACACTTGAACTTTGTAATTGAGGCTTGTTGCAAACAGGTCTACATGAGGAGACCCCCACTGAAGTGTTATTGCCTGAAATACTGATTGGAGAAGTTCCCACTCTGTATTGACTGCCAGGGGTAAGTGTTCTTGACAGAGCATCTGCTAACACATTGAGTTCCCCTGGGACATGACGAACTACAATCTGTAGATGAAGGTGATTGCAAAGAAGGAGGATTTCTCTTGCTAAAAGATACAGCTCGTAACAATGAGTTCCCCCTTGGTTTCGCAAATAAGCCACCACAGTGGTGTTGTCCGTTGCTAGAACCAGAGATTTGTTCTGCAGTAGGGACTGAAAATGAGACAGTGCAAGAAGTACTGCCTTCATTTCTAGTATGTTGATGTGTTCCTTCAAAAGATCTAGAGTCCACACTCCTGACACTGAAAGACCTTCCAGATAAGCTCCCCAACCGAGGTTGGAGGCATCTGTGAACAGAGTCTGATTTGGAACTGGAGAGTACAGAAGTTGGCCTCTCAAAACGTTTGCTTGAGAAGTCCACCAAACCAAATGAGGAAACAACTCCTGATAAATGATTGGAACTGGAAATTCCCAAATCTGTGTAGCTGGGAGCCAATGTTGATGTAGATAAAATTGAAGAGGTCAAATGTGCAGGCGACCAAGTGGAACAACATCCGCTAGTGAATTCAAGAGACCTAGCAGTTGTGAAAACTGGCGAGCAGTAATTGTTTTTTTAGATAGAAACAGACGAATTTTTTAACAAAGATTCTGAAACTTTTCATGAGGAGGTCGAACTATGCACTGACGAGTAAGGTAATGTTCGCCGAGGAAAATAAAGTCCTGAGACGGAATGAGGTCCGACTTTTTCCAAGAAATGAGAAACCCCAGAGAGAGAAACAATCTGACTACATCGGTATTGAGATAGAGTTTCTCGGGAGAAAGTTCCTTGATCAGCGAGTCGTCCAGGTAAGAATGAATCTGAATAGCCTGTGAATGAAGGTGAGCAATTGCTACCTGCATGAGTTCGGTAAAGGCTAGTGGTGCAGTTGACAGACCAAAAGGGAGAGCCCTGAATTGGTAAACCCTTTTGTTCCAAACAAACGGAAGAAATTTGCGGTATGAATGGCAAACTGGAACGTGAAAATACGCGTCTGTAAGATCCAGGGATGTTGTCCACATCCCTGGAAGAATAGAAGCTCTTATTGAACGATTCGTCTCCATTTTGAAATGGGGAATATTCATATAAGAGTCGAGGATAGACAAATCTATGACCGGTCTCATTCCTCCGGTCTTCTTCGATACAAGGAAGAGACGAGAATAGAAACCTGGATCTATTGAAGATACAGGGACTTCCTCCACTGCCCTCTTTGTCAAAAGAGTCTCTACTTCTGTTGACAGAAGAAGAAACTTCTGTGGATCTTGAGTATTGGACAGTGGGATAGGAACAGGAGAAAGAGGTGGTTGTTCTTTGAATTTAAGAGTCAACCCCCCTCGAATTACTGACAGAACCCAACAATCTGAGGTAATACTTATCCATTTTTTTTAGAAAATGAGTTAACCTCCCCCTACTGGCAATTGAGAAAGAGGAGTTTTGTAGTACATCTCTGGATTGGGTTCTGACAGTAGCGTACGAGGGGGCAAATTCATAGGAAGAGGGATTGGCCCTCTTGCCATCTCTCTTAAAACTGTTTAGACCTAGGGATTGAAGATTTCTTAGGTTTATTACCTCCATCGTTAGTGATTTTCCTCCTCTTCTCTTGAGCGGAGGAATAACTACCTTGTTTAGAATTATTTCCAGAAAGAGATACATTTACCTTCACTGGGGCTGGAGTTTGATTGAGATGCTTCTGTACCTCATCAAGTGGTAACCCGAAAAATCTTCTCATCCAATGGAGACTTGATTAAAGCCTCCTTAAGATTATCTGACACCTTTGCCTTATCCAAAATTTCAGATCTTTTGGATAAGGTGCAGTTGGCGATGGAACCCACAATCAACAATTGGGAGGCACCCAAAGCCTTGTGTACCTGTAATAGAAATGGTTTTACCTCTGGTGGAAGAGAAGAGTCTTTAAGAACTGGAGCAACTGCTGATAAAAAGTGTTCAGCAGTGCCTAACACATGAGATGCGTTTCTAAGAAGGTTCTCCGTTTTTGACCAAACAGACTGAGTAAGACGCAGTCCATCAGTGGGTTTAGAAGCAATAGTAGATGAAAAAACCTTGTCACATTTGGGTACCAGTTTACCCGAGGTAGAGTAAAAAATGTCATAGTCCTTAGAGCGGAATTGCCCCGTAAAGGAGGCAAGACCAAATCCACTAACTGAGGAAAATTGGGACTCATTAGCCACAATCCTATCATTAATGATCTGCAGAGAGTTAGACATATGGTTAGATTGTGGAAAACTAGTATGAGCTTTAGTATCGTCTACCGACAAACCACATGAAGCCTCGAAAGTAGAGGTTAGTTTCTTGGGTCTTGGAGGAGACTGAAATGTCACCTTGTTGACTTCTCTCATGATTGTAAGAACAGAATCTCTGAGATCCTTCAAAGTGGAAGGAGCATCTTCAGCCTCTGGAATTGGTAGAAGACTGACCAATAACAGATGAAGAGATAGATACAGGAACAGAATGTTGCGAAACATTCTGAGAGACCTGAACTGAATTGTCATCTACATCAGAAGTAAAACCTTCTTCTTGGCTGCCTGGGGCAACTGAAAAGCGTTCTTCCTCATCACTGTCCTCCAGATCACTTCCAATATCATGATCTTGACGGAGTGAAATCACTGGGGAATTTGACTTATTGGCAATGTTCTCTAGCGTACCCAGGCGGTTTGAGAAAGAAGTGAATTCAGAAGAAATAGACTGACGAAACTCGTCCAAAATACTCTTGAACCCATGTAAGGAGGGGCCAGAGTCAGCTACCTGATTAAACTGATGCCTAACAGAAGAGATAGGCAGAGCAGTAGGTACAGATACACTACTACAACTACTAGACACTGCTAAAGGAGGAGCAGGAGCTGACAGATTAGGTGTAGTACTCTGAGGAACAATAACTGGTGTTGGTCCACAATAAGGCCAGAAACCTGGAAAGGGCTGACTAGGAACCTGACTATGAAAAACCTGATTAGGAAAACCTTGACCTGGAAACCCTTGACCATGAAACCCCTGACCAGGAAAGCCTGAATAAGGATAACCCTGAGACCAAGGAGGTCTACACCACGACATGGCATTACTAGCCGAAGCAGGTAAAGTGAAGCCACAATAGGACGCTGGTGCTCTAGAACCAGGTAAGTTTAAACCCATAGGTACCAGGGTAAGATGAAATGGACCCTGTGGTGTCAACTGGTCTAGAAAAAGTGTGCGTAACAGTGGTAATGGTAGGGACACCTCCATGATAACCGACAGAACCTGCATTCAGGGTCTGTTGACCGGTCTTAGAAGTCACCGAAGTAAAAACGTCGGTTAGTTGACTACTATTAGGAGGGATTCCCTGCCCTACCGTTGTTACGGTCACAGGAAAGGGTAACGAACCGTCTAAAAAAACATCATTACCTGTAATGGCCTCGTAAGGACTGAGCATTAAACTCCATAATTAAAGAAGTATGAAGTTAAATACTTATAAACAACAATATTGTAACAAAAAAAAATGTCAAATAAACAATGGTATGGGGATACCTACAATATTCACTATTGAAAAAACAAAAACTTAAAGTTTTCTGTAAGTTGTAACACGTGTGTCTCGATGCGCAGGCGGAAATTAAATGGATGATATAAAGACATGGTTATACGGGCACTGCTTGGTCATCCCTCTTCTCATTGGATGATATTTTTATTTGGGGTTTTCCGCCTGTCAGACTTGCGCAGATGGATGTACTCAGAATTTATGATGGTAACGTATTTATTGACATAAAAATCAAACCAATATCTGAAAGCGTTTGGAAAATAATTCCGTATAACTGTGATTTTCAACAATTTATCAAAGTCCAAAGCCCGTAATTTCGGCAAAAATTAGCGGAGAGGAACGAAACTTTAACTAGAACTGTAACTCATCATGGTTAACTCATATATCAAAAATCAGCCCAATATCTTAAGGCGTTTAGAAAAAAAACTCAGTATAATGGTTTGTTGCGGAATAACGGAATGACGGAATTACGGAATGACGGACAAAGATCAGTGGAGCGGAACAAAACGTTAAATTGGTCTGTAACACATCATAAAAAACTCACATACTAAAAATAAGCTCAATATGTGAATGCATTCAGAAAAAGTCTGTATAACTGCTATTTTCCTGAAATGTTAAAAGTTAGAAGCCAATACATTCGGAAAAAATTAGTAGAGCGAGTCCATCTGTAATTTCTCATCGTAGTCTCACATACTAAGAATCAGGTCAACATTTAAAAAAGTTTAGAAAAAGAGTCCATGTAAATGTTCGTTGCGGAAGGACGGAATGACTGATTTAAGCAAAACTATCTGGGGCTAGCTGAATTCTGGTTAGACAAAGGGTATTAATTGGTAAATTGAAGCCACTAATATTGCTAATCTACTGATGTAGCTGATGACTTTGATGTAGGCAAATGTTAGATCAACTTAAAATAGATTCTTTATGACTCTACAATAAATATTTGGTATCTTCGTTCATTTGTTGCCTAGAACAAATTTCCAGTTACATGGGAGGCTCAAATGTGTCTAAGCTTTAGGACCAGGAATTTCACATTGTTAAATTCTTGTTTGGTGTAAAAATGAGAGAGAAAAATATTACAATCCAAACTTGAAACTTTCAAAGCTGCTACGTACTGTCGTCTGTATATCAGTTACTAGCAGAATTGACCATATTCTGTCATTTATGACCAGACTTTTCATTAATGTCCTGCATACGGTTGTAAGGGGAATTCTGTTTTCCTGATCTGGTAGTCCGTCCGTCCGTCCGTCCGTCCATCCACTTCAAGTTTACATTTTGTAAAGTTTCTTGTTAAAATAGTTTGCAAAATAGTTGTCGTCATTTTATGGATGCACACATCCAAATGATTAACTGAAGACAGTCTAAAATCAAACAATTTTTTTTTACCATAGTGCAAGCTAAAGTAGACATTTTCACGTGATTATTGATATGTCTTATTGATGTAATCGTGATAGAAGTTTGGGTCTCACGATAATTCGGACTGTAAACTGGGACGTCCTTATCAAACAGTTACTAGTACTTAAAACAGCATTCATTCTCGGATTGTTTTCTCTTGCTTGGTAACACACTGTACAAGCAATTCTTACCATATTTTGTTTGTTTTTCTAATAAAGAGAAGGTTCATTAAGGTAAACTGTAATACCAAAACTTTATGTTTTAGGGATAGTAAGGAGAGACTTGAATTGGCAGTAGAAAATTAATTTATGTCATATGTTTTCATTAACAACATTCAACTCCAAATCTTACAATCATTCCAGTGAAGAGTTAACGCTTATATATCAGTCATGTATATGTAACCAGCTGTACAGATAAAACTTATACCCGATACGTCTGCATGCATCTTAAAACCTCGTATCACCTTCATTTTACATTACTTTAGTCTATACAGTTCCGCCAATATAATACGAACCTCTAATCAATGTGAATTTTATTAAACTGTCCAAAAATCCAACACACTATAATAGTAATTACAGTGTAGATACTATTCTGTACGCTATCCGGAAGTCGCGATTTTCGAAGCGAGAACTTTTTGGATCACATTTTAAATTTGATGGGTATACTGAATTAAACGGTAAGTTGATCATCTGTACATTGCTTAATGATTTATTCAGCCGACATCGATATTCTCAAATGGTTTAGAATTAAATTCCGCACATTCATTATTCGTATCTTTGCCTTAATCAAGAGATTTTCAAGTGCATCACTAAGAAAAATCAGTCGGCGAACCTAAAAACAATCTGTTTACCCTCTTAGTGTACAAATTAACGTAAAAACCTGACTTAATTAACTAAATGAAGTATATTTCAAGTTGTGGTAAAAGTTTCAACCAGATCTTTAAAGCCAGAAATAAGAAAATTACACTTGTTTGAATTTCTCACTGTACGATCAGTCTCGCTTGTATATTTTAAAACTGTATAATCAGTCTTTATGTCACTGTATTCTAGTGGTGATTTCAAAGTTATTTACGATACATTAGAAGGGTGCATTTTTCTAAATAACACAAATATATTTCAATACATTCACATCCTGAAAACTTATGAAACATGTTTTAGCTTGATAGGGTGTACTCGCGATCGACTTACAACATTAAGTATAAGGATGTTTAAATGTTGCTAAAATAAGAGGAAGGTTTGATGTATACTAGTATATAAGTTTCAGAAATGTCCTCCATTATTCTAAAAATTATACAAACACACAGATATAGTTGTTATATAAAAATGCATGTATTTACACACATTCGAGGCCGTACTGTAGCCTATAATTGATCCTTCACTTTGTTTAAGATGTAGAGCTGTCTCTTTGACACTCAATTGTACACCACTTTGTCAAGCGGGGGTTACAGTGATAAAGAAATCCGTCTTTCCGTTCGTCCGTTGGACCGGTACAATATGTTTCGCCGGTTTTGTAAGCGCATCTCCTCATAAACCACTTAATATACATTGGGGGTTCCGGCCATTTTTAAATGGAGAGGGGTCCAATCCAGGAGAAAAGGGGATTCCAAATATATATGTTCCCATACAAATGCATTGATATTTAAAAAAAGGGTTTCAAACTGTTGGATCCCCCTTTTTTTAATCCGTCACTAATATAACTATTAACTAATCTTATTCGGTTTCCTTATCATAAATGATAATGACTGTATTGTGCACCGTCTATTTCGAATTTTAGTAAAAATCTTTTTTATGGAGTTACTTTATATAAGATACGGACTTAACATTGCATTATATGGGGGTACCCATCAGGTATTTCCAACACCTCTTAAACCAATCATTAAAGTTTTCTGAAATTGTTCCATTTTTACTCGATTAATGCATTATGGACCTTCTATTTCTGTAAACTTACCAAAATTATATCACATGAATTATCCCCCTACGCAAAGCTGTCTTTATCCATTTTTTGTTATTTTTAAAGAGACAAGCTTGATTTATGTTATCATCAATTGGTCAACGACGGACGGTGTAAATAATCTTTAAAAATGTAATAGCTAAACAGATAACTGTAACGATACACTATTACGAAGTCCACAAGCGAATCATGTATTACTTTTTAGGCATTTGATTTTAAATAAGACTGATGGAACAAAAATACAATTATTTTGTCGTCTAAAAAATGATCTGGAATGCAAATCCATATTGTTAGATATACCATACCACGTCAGGGTATTAATCCCATGATGCGGAATGCCGAACCATGATAAAGGATACCATACCATGTCACAGCATCAATACCATGATAAGGAATGCCAAACCATAATGAAGGATACCATACAATGTCAGGTAAATAAAACCGTGATGAGGAATGCAAAACCATGTTGTTATATATACCGTACCATGTCAGGGCATTCATTCCATGATCTGGAATGCAAAGCCATGATGTCAGATATACCATACCATGTAGGAGAGTTAATACCACCTTGATGTTAGATATACCATACCATGTAGGAGAGTTAATACCACCTTGATGTTAGATAAACCATACCACGTCAGGGCATTAATCCAATGATGCGGAATGCCGAACCATGATAAAGGATACCATACAATGTCATAGCATTAATTCCATGATGAGGAATGCCAAACCATTATCATGTTAGATATACCATACCATGACTAGGCATTATTTACATGATAAGTAATGCCAACCCATGATGCTAGATATGCCATACAATGTCATAGTATTAATACCATGATGCGGATTGCCAAGTCATGATGAAGGATACCATACCATGTCAGAGGATATAAATACCATGATAAGGAATGCAAAATCATAATGTTAGATATACCATACCATGTTATAGTATTAGTACCATGATGAGGAATGCTACACCATGATTTTATATATACCATACCATGTAAGAGTATTAATATCATGATTGGGAATGGCAGACCATGATTAACATGATGAAGGATATCATACCATGTTGTAGGAGAATTATTACCATTATGAGGGTTACTATTCAATAAATAAGGATACCATATGATACGATGATGAGGATTACTATACCATTATCAAAGGATACCATACCATGTCAAGAGCATAATTCAATTGTCTTTTAACGTGCAACAGCCTAGGATTTTTCTTACATCATGTTCTGCATAAGGAAATACCTGTACCATGTCAGGAATATATAACAGTCCATTTCAATTTGTTTGGTGTGTATGAGTTTGATTTTGGCATGATTTTGAGGGATATTCCGTTTTGATTTATCCTTGGAGTTATTTTTTGTTGTTGCTAATTTATGTTTTCGCATTTTTTTAATGCGAATTAAACCATCTGCATCTCTAAACTCATAGAATTTCGAAAAGACTGATACAAAAATTTGAAGGAGTCTTAACTTCCCTTTGCCTACCAGTTTTATATTGATATATTACACCAACATTTGACATTTGAATCAATCGCTATTCTTTTTGTAATGCTGAACCATTTTGATTCATACTAAACACTTCTTTTAACACAGTTTGAATTTTTGAAAATCATATGATTTGAAAAAAAATCTCCTGACAAACTATTTTTACAATCCGTCGCCCATTCAATCAAGATTTTTCTCCAAGATAAAACGTAAATCTTGATTTCTATGTATATTGACATTTGTTTTTTTGTTGCATCTCAGTGGTTTCTGTTGTTCCGTTGTGTTCCTCTAAAAGCTCATGTATCTCTCTCGGTTTAAGTTTGTTACCCGGATTTGTTTTCTTTCTGCCGATTTATGACCTTTTGAACAGCGATATATTACTGTTGCCTTTATTGATGAACAAAACGACTTTGTAATTCAAAACAATGAACAAATAACAAATATGGCACAAGGCAACCAACAAAAACCATAGTCCAAATAATTATGACGTCTTGAAAGGCTATTATAATTTTTTTCGTTGACGCCTTACGTCGAAGTAAGGCATCAAAGAAAAAAATTATAATAGCCTTTCAAGACGTCATAATTATTTGGACTACAAAAACCACAGATTTCAGGCTTAGACAAAAACATGAAGTACATTCTAACTGTATGCATTCTTATTTTATCTCAATTTTCATAAATGTCAGACTTTATAATAGCAATATAATTTGATAAAATGTTATTAAATTAGTGGGATTAGGATCTTTCCGTTTTGAATTTTCCTCGGAGTTCCGTATTTTTGTGATTTTACTTTTAAAACATTTGCTATAATTTATAACGTGGGATATATTGAGTTACCATGGTTACACAATATATGAATGATATACACTAAAAAAAACTAATAGTTTTTCTGCAGATTTAAAAAAAAATATACCTAAGTTATTAATTACTTTAATAATTTTGATAAATAACAACTCATATTGATTTCTCCAATAGTACTTTTTAATACGCTTAAGTTGGATTTGACTATTTTTTGACACTCAGTTCGCAAAGGAATCCGAACCGAAAGTAGATACATTTTGTATTCTACTGCGCATGATATCTGTGGAGTTTGGCTGACAAGACAAGACAAGAACCCATTTTATTGAACACTGACAGGAATAAAGGTATGCATGTAAAAATATTCTATTTTCTTCAGATTGCATCTAATTTATTATTATCTGGATGTACATTCATTCACATTTGTATCATCTTAAAAGTAAAGGCAACAGAAGTATACCGCTGTTAAATGAGAAGATGGCTACAATTAATATTTTAAGGTATGAAAGATTTAATATTATAACTTTTCTTTCACTGAACTCTCGTGTCAATTTCGTAAGGATATTTATTAAAATGGACTAAGCGGTATATCGATTTTACATTTTGAATTCTTCAATATTCAATGAATTGTTAAATGTTGTTATGTGTTAAGGATTATTAATAAGTTTATTGTCTATTTAAATGATCAATATAATGTTTCTCAGAATTCGTCTTTGGTGAAACTTCCTTGTTCAACAAATACCTGTTCTATATATATATGAAAAATTCTGTTATAGTATTGATTATATTTCGTTTCTCATTTACTTTATTACATTTGTATTTGGTATGCGTGTATATTGTATGTGTTAAACATAAAGGTTCATAAAACTTTTTTCATCCTTCGAATTCAACTAAAGTCGTACTTTCCTAAAGGTTTGATGTTATGTCCATTCGTAGTTGGAATAGTGTTTGCTGTATTGACTTTTCACGTAAATATTGTTGGTGAATACCATAAAACGATTTGCACTGTAGATCTCAGTTGACCTTGATTTTGGAAACAAAGGAAGCTTTGATATTCTTAATTGGCATTATTCTTTTATATTATGGATGTCTTTAAAAGCTTGTATTCGTTCTGTTTGCCACAGTGTCTATTAATTTCGACAATACCATGTCTTACTTTCATGGCGTATTTGTATTAATCAACCAAAAGTACAGTCGATATTGGAGTGCAGGGTGGCATGATTTCATATCAGTTGGTTACAATATATTACATTGTATGTTCTTTGAGCTTTTTCTAAATAATTTGATTTCTTCCCTTTTTAATCAAGGCTTAAAGTTAGAACCGCTTACGTTGACTATATTTCTTCATTTTCAATTCATCCAAATGTTAATATTCTATATTTTCAATTTGGAATTAGAAAGTCATGAATAATGAGTGTTACTTATTTATCAACAGTTACCATGTCTGACCATCTACTAGTAGCAGCTATAGACTTTGGTACGACATATTCTGGATATGCCTTTTCAACAATAGCCAACTTTAAACTTGATCCACTGAAGATACATGCTAATCAAGCTTGGAATGCTGGAGGGAGACAACTACTTTCCCTTAAAACACCAACATGTCTACTCCTAAACGAGAAAAAGGAACTTGTTTCCTTCGGATTTGAAGCTGAGAACGATTATGCAGAACTTGTACTAGACGAGAAACATCACGATCACTATTACTTCACAAGATTTAAAATGAGATTATATCAGGCTAAGGTATAAAAAAAATAACCTTACAAGAAATAGAATTTTAATTATATTGTAACATATAACTCACCGATAAAAGTTCAATGGATACTAGATTTATTATACAATGAGTTAAAGGGACATTTTAGCTGTCAAATTCATGTAAAACCGATTTGACTCAAATTCTTATATTTGATTTTCAACCATGTGAAACAATTATCCAAATTTAAAAAAAAGCTTAAAATAAGCACTTTACAGGGCAATGGGCGCGATAATATGTTGCTTCGTTTCGTGTTTAGTTTAGTCTTGATGCCATCTTGTTGATATCCGAACACTTCCGATGGTCATATAGCGATGCAAACATAAATATAGATATAAATAGAAAGAAATTTCGTGCAATTATACTTTTCTATGTCTGATAATTTCACTTGTCTAGGACTAGTTTGTGCGTGAATGATAAATTAATGACAGGGAATTCATCCTCACCGTAATGAATATTATATTGTAATGATACAAATCAGTATACTCTGGTTTATTGTTATAAAAAATTAGTTATCAAAGGTACCAGGACTATTATTTAGTACGCCAGACGCGCGTTTCGTCTACATTAGACTCATCAGTGACGCTCATATCAAAATATTTATAAATCCAAACAAGTACAAAGTTGAAGAGCATGATATTAATACTTGTACATTACAGTTACATTTATATATAATTTTCATGCATTTGTATATCAATATATTCTACTATATTGATAATAATGCAGTACAAGTGCATTGTGGACACGTCACTCTTCTATAATAATTCGATTTTTCTAATATAATGGATTTGAGTAGGCATTCGTATTTTCCCGCAAAACATGTTTAATCATATATGCAGAGTTATCGGTTCTTGAGATTGCAAACGTTCTTGAGATATTCTTCCGCATGCGTGTTTATTGATATAAATGATTTTTTTAGTTATATTTATATACATATAACAAAACATTTTAATATTATTAATTTATCTTCTTTAAAAAGTATTTGATGAGTATTCATTGAAGAAATGAATTTATAACAAGTGATAAGGAATTTTAGTTTACATTTGATGATGTCTACGTATTCATCATGTTTATAGATAGGTTAAAAACCCAAAACGAATATTACGTATTTGAATTCTAGGCGATAGCAATACACCGGAATACCCTCACGGTCATCCGCTGTAAAAAAGATATGTTAATCATCGTTTTACCTGTATCAGAAGGATTTTTTTTTTAGATAGGATCAGTCACTCAAATGATTTACCTCTGTTTCACTTTCAATGTTGAAATTCTTTTCCTTTAAATAACCAAATACGCACAATGCATGCGTTATCAATTTCTAGCTAAAGGGTTATATTGAAGTTGACATGAATATGGATTAAATGAGGTCGGATTATTCACTTGCAAGTGGATATTTCATTATCAATGTTTCATTGCTTAATTAAAAAAAAATGAACCATACTGGCTGCTAAAAACGATCAATTATTATTTCACTTTTTCAGTTCCATTAATGATTGAACAAAACAAATCATAATTTGGATTTTTTTTTATATATGACGTAGCAAGTACCCCTTTAAAATGTCTGTGTTTACTTCATGCAAAGCGATGCTAATAATTAAAAAAAATGCCTCAAATTATGTATGAATATTGCACAAGGCAAATACTCCAATGCTGTTAGAATAGTAATTCATACATTAACATGCTACAACGTGAACCTGCATTATATAAATGTATTTTTAAACGTTATAATAGTGTGTTGTGTTTGGCACAACTTTTTGTAATGTTGGGTCCTCAATGCTCTTCAACTTTGTATTTGTTTGGCTTTTTAACTGGTTTGATATGAGCGTCACTGATGAGTCGTATGTAGACGAAACGCGCGTCTGGCGTATTAAATTATAATCCTGGTACCTTTTATAACTATTTGGTCATATGCAAATTATGTTTTTGAAATATATCAGGATTTAAGTGAAGAGATGAGACTTGAAGACGTGACTGGAAAAAGTTTAATGGCAATAGATGTGTTCGGCCAATCTATCAAAGCACTGAAGGACCATTTGTTGAAATTATTGGATACTGAGGGGACTGGTGTCAAACCTCATGAAATTAAGTGGATCCTCACAGTTCCAGCTATTTGGCCTGACAGCGCTAAACAGTTCATGAGAAAGGGTGCAGAAAAGGTAACTTAAATATATCTCATTGCTAAATTACAGTTTGTTTTTGTACCATCAATTAAATGTTCACGTATGGGATATTTTTTATGACTGTGGTATATTTATACAAAAAATAAGTTAATATTTCCAAGTGAATACGAAATTCAGCGCTTGCGTATCATAATTTCCTTGATACAGGATTTCTGCTTTGAGTTTAAAATGCTGCTGTGATTTGAAATCATCCGTACGAGCGCGTGAAACTAGACGTGTCAGAACGATACGTATTGGGGCACCACTGGCAAAAAAAACTTGAAACAATTGTAAGGAGTGAAATTTTGGGAATGAGAGTCCGTATAACTTATTTTCAAGATAATTTCAATGTCAAAAAGCCCGTAATTTCGGCAAAAATCAGTGGAGCAAAAGCAAATCTAACCTCGATCTGTAACTCATGATATTAGATTCGCATACTATAAATTCAACTAAATACTTGAAGGCGTTTAAATAAAGTCTGTATAACGGGTTTTCCCATAATGTCAGCAAAATCACATGAGCGGAACCAAGCGTGCAGTCGAAGTGTAACTCATCATAGTAGACTCACATACTAAAAATGAGCTTAATGTGTGAAGGCTTTTAGAAAAAAAAAGTATAAATGTTCGTTGTGGAATGAATGAATGAAAGAATGATTAAACGAAGGCTAAGGGTACGACTATAAAGTATCGATCCCTTTTTGGCGGGCCAATAAAAAGTATTCACAACAATGACTTTAAAAAAAACTAAATTCCTAGCTATAAATTTTCAAATTAATTGGATTGATTCATCTAACAGGAAATATTGTTGTAACTTTGAATACACAATGTCATTTTGTCGACTATGATGTTATGTGTTTGTTCGGGTTTTTTTTTAATTGTCATAAAGCGGGAGGTTTGGCTAGCCATTGAACCAAGTTCAACAAACATTTTTTTTATGAAAATGTCCTGTACCAATTTAGGTATATGTCAGTTATATCAAATAATTCGTGTCTATGTATTTGGTGTTTGTGTTGTTGCACTTCGGTGTTCCTGTTGTTCATTTGTTTTTATCTTGTAGTTGATGTGTTTCCCTCGGATTCGGTGTGCAAATGGTGTGTAACCCGGGTTTGTTTCTTCTTAATCGGTTCATGACTTTTGAACACCAGTATTCTATAAAAAATTGAAAACAACACGTTTAATAATTTCAATGCGTCCGAAGCGGTTTTCTGGATTGACCTTCATCAGGAATGCTCAAAGCCAAACATTGAAATCCGAGGATGTATGATAAAGTACCGAAACCGTTGGTGAGCTATATGACAAAAATACCTAAATTTGATAGCCAAATTCATCTAAAGTCAACTTTGCCTGAGGGAGTTGCCTACTGTTGCCCTTATTTGAAAAAAGCGCTTTCATATTTGTTGTGAAAACTGATGAGAAATTAACTAAAGCGTCTGAAAACCACATCTTCTTCCATGTTCATGGTTAAGATAATCTTAAATAAAAGCGCAGTTTTTGCACTATGTGTTGGTTTTTTTTAGAACGTTTATTGATTTATCTCATGTCTAAATCCACATAAGGTAGTTTTCAAATTTATTAAACTAGTTTAAGACATGATAAATCAATATAAACACTTTGATCAAACGGAACCATGAATAATAAAAAAATGTTGCATGTACAATAAGCTATCATTCTGCATGGGTTTTAGTCATAAGTGTAGTTCGTACGGTGACCTATAAATGTTCAAATTCTTTTCAATTGAGTGGGGAGTTGTTTCATTTGCATTTATTCCACATTTTTTGTCGATCCTTCGACTTTTGTCGAAAAAGCGAGACATAGCGATCCTATATTCCGTCGTCGACTGTAAAGTTTTTGAAATTTTAATAACTTTATTAAACTATCCTGGATTACTAACAAACTTTGACAGTAGTTTGTTTATGATCATAAGACAGTACCTAGAAATTAATTTTGTTATAAAAAAATCCGGTCGTATTTTAAATTACTTATAAATGGACGTAGTTTTCTGCCAGTTGACATTACATTCACTTTGTGGTTAAAGTTTTTGAAATTTGAAGGACTTTCTTAAACTATCCTGGATTTCTACCAAACTTAGACAGAAGCTTGTTTATGATCATAATATAGTGACACGAAATAAATTTGGTAAAAGAAAATCCTGTTTATCCGTATTTTACTTATAAACACACTTAATTTTCCGCCAGATAACATTTACATTCACTCTGCGGTTAAAGTTTCTGAAATTTAAAAACTTTCCTTAACTATCCTGGATTTCTACTCAACATGGACAGAAACTTGTTTATGATCAAAAGATGGTATCTAGATGCAAATTTTGAAAAAAAATAATCCTTTTTTGCCTATTTTACTTATAAATGAACTTAGTTTTCCTGCCAGTTAACATTTCGTTTACTCTGTGGTTTAAGTTTTTAAAGTTTTAATAACTTTCTTAAACTATTCTGGATTTCTACCAAAGTTGGACAGAAGCTTGTTTATGACGTCATTTTTTCGTCATTTTTCAGTTTCAAATAGGACGTCACTTGGCGTAGAGGTTTAAACGTATTCGGATGTGTCTACTTTTGTGTTTCAAATGTCTGGTTATGTAAATGTATTTCAGTTGTTTCCTGTAATTAGTTAATACTTCAGCTTTATCATGTACATCTTTTGAATATTCATTTTATTAAATTTACTGTTTGCAAAAGTATAAATTACTCTAAATTATAGGGATTTTCTGGTAACTTAACAGAAAACCCTTGCCGTTTTTGGCACAACCTTTTTGATCTTTTGGTCCTCGATGCTGTTCAACTTTGTACTCGTTTCAGCTTTCAAACTTTTGTATCTGTGCGTCACACATAGGTCTTGTGTGGACAAAATACACTTCTGGCGTATTAAAATTTTGAACTTGTTGCCTTTTGTTGGCTGTTGTTCGTGTGATTCTTTGTCAATTGTGTTCTCCAATTTATTCATATTGTAGTCCTGTGTTGTCATTTTGATGTTATATTTCACATGGCCATAAAAGTGCGAGGTTTGGCATGCCACAAAACCAGGTTCAACCCACCATTTTTTCCTTTAAAAATGCCCTGTACCAAGTCAGGAATATGGTCATTGTTATATTATAGTTCGTTTCTGTGTGTATTACATTATAACGTTGTGTCGTTTGTTTTCTCTTATTTTTGAGTGTAAATTCACATTGCGATAAGACGTGTCACGGTACTTGTCTATCCCAAATTCATGTATTTGGTTTTGATGTTATATATATATGTTATATTTGTTATTCTCGTGGGATTTTGTCTATATGTGTTACATTTTAGTGTTATGTCGTTGTTCTCCTCTTATATTTAATGCGTTTCCCTCGGTTTTAGTTTGTTATCCCGATTTTGTTTTTTGTCCATGGATTTATGAGTTTTGAACAGCGGTATACTACTGTTGCCTTTATTTATGATAAAATGCTAGTATCTTGAATGAAATTTTGTAAAAATATATTTCCTGTTTTTCCCTATGTTATTTATATATGGAAGATTTTTCCTTCCAGTTAACATTACATACAATCTGCAGTTAAAGTTCCTAAAATATTTATAAGCTTCATAAAGTAGGCAAGACACTGGGGTCCGCGGAACCCTCAGGGGCGGATACAGCCATTTTTAAAAGGAGGGTTCCTAACCCAAGACAAAGGAGGGGTTCCAATTACAAGTCCCAATTCAAATGCATTGATCGTCCAAAAAAGGGGGGTTCCAACCCCAGGAACCCCTCCCCCCCTTCTGGATCCGCGCCTGACCCTTACGGGTTTTTTTATATTGAGAGCTGTATTTGCCGCATCCTACTGCAGTTTATTTTCACTTTTAAATACGGAAGGTTAACAACTATACATTTAGTCATCATCTTATGTTTTTATAGGCAGGAATCGATGACAAAAAACTTTTTATTGCCCTTGAGCCTGAAGCAGCATCAATACACTGTCAGTACTTACCAACAGAGAAATTGAAGGGTGCCGCTGAAGGGTTTAGTATGACAGAAACAGGACAAAAGTATATGGTTATTGATTTAGGAGGTATGGTATAGTAGTTTGGTTTCATTATATTTTTTCGTCACAGCTTAGAAGTCAAAAATACAAGACTTATTCAAATATGAAATATCGAATTTAATTTAACTGGGACTTAAATTTCATTTGTAGTATTTTTATTTACATTTATGTATTTTAGTAAGACTTGAACTATGCATTGAATACTACTGAAAAAGATACTAATACTAAAAGAGTTATAGTAAAGACACTGAGCTTTTGACGACAAACATCTTCTGATATATAATATCCATGTAGTATATGTGTTCGTAATGGTCAGTTGACGCAATCGTATTATTTTGTCACGTCCTTCATATCATTTTATATTTCCAGGTGGCACAGCCGATATAACAGTGCACGAAAAACTCGATGGAGGCCATCTCAAAGAGCTTTGCCATGCTAGTGGTGGGGACTGCGGAGGAACTTCTGTTGATAATGCCTTCATTCAGATGATGGTAAAGATTTTAGGTGCACCCCTGATTAATCTTCTGAAACAAGAGGATCCATCCGCCTATTTAGATTTGCTTAGAGAATTTGAAACAGTCAAGCGAAAAATAGAGTCCACAACATCAGGCAAAGTTAACTTAACTATTCCTTGTGCTACCATTAATACGCTGTGCGAAAAACATCAAAACGAAAGTCTTAGTTCAATGATAGAGGCATCGCCATTCGCCAACCAAATCACACTTCGAGGGGACAAACTTAGAGTTGATGCAGATGTAATGAAAAATTTATTTCAAAAGACCATTAATAGTATTATCAATTTAGTAAAAGATATCCTAAGAAAGCCTACTGCGCATGATGTCCCACTGCTTCTCTTAGTTGGAGGATTTGCAGAGTGTCCACTAATACAAGCAGCCATGAAGAAAGAATTTTCAAACAAACGCATTATAATACCAGAAGAATCGGGTCTGTCAGTAATGAAAGGGGCGGTTCTTTTTGGACACAAGCCAGATTACATTGCGTCTCGTGTTATGCGGTTTTCTTATGGCACAGATCTCAGTCAGCCTTTCAATCACGAACTTCACACGCTTTCTCGGAAAAGAAGTGTAAATGGCGAAGAGCGTTGCGTAAATGTTTTTGGTATGATCATTGAAAAAGACAAATCCGTTCCAGTTGGGCATAAAGTTAGACAAGGTTACATTACTATGCGACCAAATCAGGATCACATGCCCATTAAGATTTATGCATCACACAAGAAAGACCCCACTTATGTCGATGAAGAAGGTTGTCATTTGATTGGAAAGGCAGGGATTGATATCCCGTGTCCTTCAGAAGAGGAGCGTTCTGTAGAAGTCGAATATATTTTCGGAAATACGGAAATTAGCATGACAGCAAAAGAAAAGCTTACCGGTTTTACATGTGAGGCAACCTTCAAGCTTATCTGATTTTTTAACGAAGTGATACATATGACCCATTTGCCTTAATATTTATGTTATATTGCCCTTGATTATAGCACAATCATATTTGTGAATGATAACAGACTAGCGGCAGACATTCATTATAAACTCCTTTGGAGTTGTTTAAGCCACTGTCACATATACATTCTGAACTAAATAAAAGCTGTTTTAATATCGAAATATTTTTGTTGATTTCAACCTAGAATAAAATGCGCAGCTTGATACGACCGCAGAGGTCGAACTCTACAATTGGGGCCAATATGGACACACCATTCAAGCTTGATACAGCTCTGTATTTGGATTGTGATGAAATATTTGACACAGCATAGGTTTCTGACACAGAATGAATGTGGTCTAGTGAACTTAATTTTTTTTTACCTTTTAAGGTCCAATATTCAAAACCTAAATACATGCATGGATTGGTTCAGCATATAACAGAATCCCAAGATTTCAATTTTTGATGAAATCAAACAAAGTTTAATTTTGAACCCTTTTGACCTGTATGTGGACCAATTTGGTAACAGGGCCAAAAAAATAAAAAATCTAAACAAATGTTTAGATTTAGCATATCAAAGAACCCCATACATTCATTTTTTATTGAAATCAAACAAAGTTAACCCCAATTTTGACCAACTTGAAAACTGGGCCCATAATCAAAAATCTAAATACATGTTTAGATTCGGCATATAAATTAAACCTAAGAATTCATTTGTTTATGAAACCAAACAAAGTTTTATTTTGGACCATTTAAACCTCACGTGGATCAATTAAAAAAAATCCAAAAACTTCATACACGGTTAGATTCAGCATATTTAAAGAACCCCAAGAATTCAAGAATAGAACCCCCTTGAAATTGGTCAAGAAATAAGCAATTTATTTATACAAAGTATTAGAAAGGTATTGTTTTGGTCCCTTTTTGGCCCCTCATTCCTAAACAGTTTTGGCCATAACCCCCAAAATCAATAAAACCTTCCTTTTTTGGTATGGAACCTTGTGGTAAAATTTCAGAAAGATCCATACACTAACACACAAGTTATAGTCATTAATGTGACCTACCGAATTAAGACTATTTACCGGATTTGTTATAACATGAGCAACACGACGGGTGCCACATGTGGACCCGGATCTGCTTACCCTTCCGGAGCACCTGATATCACCCCTAGTTTTTGGTGGGAGTCGTCTTGCTTATTCTTTAGTGTTCTATGTTGTGTCATGTGTACTATTGTTTGTCTGTTTGTCTTTTTCATTTTTAGCCATGGCGTTGTCAGTTTATTTTCGATTTATGAGTTTGACTGTCCCTCTGATATCTTTCGTCCCTCTTTTATAACCACTGGGTCGATGTCTCTGCTGGTGGACATTATGTCCCCGATGTCATCATCCGCTCAGTAGCAAAATTGCATGAATTTACGAAGATCAAACAGGATACTGGCTCGGACGTCGCCCAGTATGAAAAGGTCAAAAACAAACGTCACAATGGACACGGTGTCGTCTGATACGACAGGTGTCCCCTCATCACCAGACATGACAAATATCTCAAACATGACTCATTCAGATCATCATATACTAGTGACAATAGCAATATTACACATATATATATACAGCCATGTTCAGTTTTCCTTAAAGACATTTTGGATTTTGATGGAACAACACTGTCGCATTTCGAAATGTGAGACAAAAGGCTGCAAAACTTTAAATAAAAATTTTTAATTACATATGCTGAATTCACTAGCAATTTTACTAAGAAGTCATATTTTACCAGAAGTTACGGTGATCTGAATTGTAAGTCGATAAATGTCGTCTACGGATTAGAGTGTAACCTTTGCGGATTGGTATACGTCGATAAAACGAAAGGAAGGCTAAACAAACTTATGAGCGTTCATAGATCAGACATTAACCTCAATGCAAACGACATTCTTTACCAGCATTTTTTTTAAATCAGCCCGATCATTCCATCGTTTCTATGACAGTATGCATTATCGAAAAAAAATATACCACAGCACTAACAATCCTCATCTTGCAACGCCTCTCCGTACTCAAAAAGAAGACTACTGGATTAGACAATTGGGAACTGCGACACCATATGGTTGCAATGAAAAAAATGATGGTATAGGTTTTCTATCTAGTCCTTCGTGTAGCTTGGTGAATGTGATGAATATTTTAAACTCTTCTTCTCGACGTAGATGCAGTCATGGTCATCGTCATTATTCATCACCTACTCTGCATGATGTCTCTATTAATGATCTGCTGCCATTTATACAAAAGCCGCAAGGTATTCATCACATTCGCACGAAACGTTATGCATTACCCCTTTCAAAACTTCATTCTCTGTTTAATTTATGTTCGGAAACCACTGTTACAAACCCTCATGCAAACCAATACAAACTTACAGCTATCATTTCGCTTTTCGGATATTGCAAGTCACACACTTTTCAAACCAGTCCGCATTGGAAAAGATGAAAAAGAGAAAAGATTTTTTCTTAATCTTTCCTTTGTTAACAAAGGTCTCGATGGCGTCATCTTTGGCAATATCCTTCATCATAAATTAGTTCAATCGAAAATACCTCCTTATTTCAAAGATCAGTCTGTACCAATCATTTCTTATACCTATACCAAACCTATTGCAACTAAAATTTTCAATTACAAACACGTTTTGCAGGATCTCAATATTGACGACTTCAAGTCTAAACCTCCTGATTGCACTTGTTCTAGTTCCCAATTCGCAAATAATCCGGCTGGCCACGTTATTACCGGTGACCTCAACATTGTCAATAACACTTCCCTGCGAAATGCATTATCGAAAGATCCAAAATATCGTGAGCCTAAATCCATCAATTGGAAATACAAATTCAAAATGTTGATGGATTCAGTCAAGGATTATGCCAGGCAATGGGCTAAGCGCGAGAAGGAAGACGTAGACACTCTTTCCAAATGGATTACGACCGTGAGGTCGTTGATACTAATCAGAATTAAGAAACTGAATGGTTCTATCAATGCCCATGCTACTTCAATCTTTAATGACCCAACTGCTGCAAAACACTTATTTTATCTTTGACACATATTTTGTTGTCCCCGCAGATAAAGCCCCAAACAACATCGTTTTTGTATGTAAAACTCATTACATTAACTGCTTGATAAACGAATTAGGTATTGACAATTCACTTGGAAATTTTGACGTATCATTAAATTTTCAAGTTGAAACGGTTTGTAATATGAAACTTACACATTATCAAAGTTCTATGCATATGAGGTCACGATCAGATGAACCATGCCAGACAGACATTTACACCTAACAATGATTCAATACACCAAATATAGCTGTCCTGTTTCTAATGAAATCTGTAAAACAGATCAAACCACAAATATAAACATTGACAAAAGAACCATGAAAATGAGGTATAGGACAAATGACGTCTACTAGACAGACATATACACCAAACAATAATTATAGATACCATATAGTTTGCTTAAAGTATCATTACGAACATTTATCATTGAACAATGAACCATGAAAATAAGGTCTATCCATTTGAACGCTACCAGACGGACATGTACGACACACAATTGTTCGGGACACTAAATGTAATTGATCAATTGCTGATAATATCTAAGAAATAGACCAAGTCACAAAAAGACTTAAACTTGCCCAATGAACCATGAAAATGAGGTCGAGGTACATTTTAAAAACTTGCCAGCCGAATTTGTTCACCGGAAATCTTTCCATTCACCAAATTTTGTGGCCCTATTGCTTATAATATATGAGAAATAGACCAACCCACAATAAACAGCTGTGCCACGAGCGCATGATATACGCCCATCACGTTTTCTAAGAATAAAGTTTAATAACTTTTCAATGTCAGAAATTTATGAAAAACTAAGGGGATTATTTTAATAGATATAAACCAGACACCAAAGTTTAATGAAAACTGCTCAAAGCACTGTAAAGGTATTGTCTGTAAACTGGGAAATCCCCCTTTGTTAGGAATAAAATCCCATAACTAGGAAATGTAAAATTTAAAATCTATAAAAAATCGAAAGGGAGCGTCAATAAATATAAACATTTCATCAAAGGTTCATGAGAACTACCGAAAGCATTTTCGAGTTGTTGTCCGAAAACTGGAAAATTCCCCCTTTTTTTAATGAATATAATCCCATAACTTGGAAACGTAAAATCTTAAATTTATTAAATTTGAAAAGAAGCTCATGCAATAGATATAAAGTTCTTTGAATAATTCACTAAAGTTTTATGTAAATGTAAAGCATTTTTGAGTTAATGTCCCACATATTGTCGACGTACAGACGGACGGACGGACATACAGCCAAGGGTAAAACTTAATGCCCCCTCCGCTACAGTGGGGGCATAAAAAGTTAAAAGATTATTTTTAAAAGTACAAAACAGTCACCAAAGCTTCAAAAATCTGATGAAAACTCTTTTTGAGTTATTGTCCAAAACTGGAAAATCCCTTTCTTTTTAAATCAATCAAACCCAATAACTCTAAATCGTGAAGTCCAAAATTAATGAAAGTCGAAAGGAAGCTTATGTCAATAGATATAAACAATTCACCAAAGTTTCACGAAAACTGCTTAAATCATTTTTGAGTTTAATATTGTCAAGAAACTGGACAATCTCCCTTTTTTTATCAATAAAACCCTATAACTTGAAAGCGTGAATTGTTAAATTTATAAAAGTTGCAAGAGAGCTGATGTAAACAATTCACCTAAGTTTGGTTCAAATGGGTTAAAGCATTACATGTTGACGACGGATAGACAGCCGTAATAAGTCCCATAAACAGGCGTATAAAAATTGTGACAATTGTTAACCAGGTGCTCCGCAGGGCGCAGCTTTATACGACCGCAGAGGTCGAACCCTGAACAGTTGGGGCAAGTATGGACAAAACATTCAAGCGTGATACAGCTCTGAATTTGGATTGTGATCAAATTTTTGACATTACATGGTTTTTTTTACACAAAACAGATGTCAAGATTTTACAAATCAATTAAAGATTTCTTCTTCAAACTTTTTAAATCTAAAATTAAATAGTTGACACAGCATAGGTTTCTGACACAGAATGAATGTGGTCTAATGAACTTAAAAGTTTGTTTTTGCCTTTGAGCAATTCACTATGCTGTTGAATATTAATCCTCTCAAAAAAATGTTTGAAGAAATTTTCTTTTTATTTATGAAATCTGAAATGAGAAAAATTTAAACCACCCCTTTTTTTCACATCCCCGTTTCCCTTTTTCCAAAACTTATATCAATTCAAATTTCTAATGGAGTTTGCAACAATAACTACTCTTTTAAATACATCATAAAATATTAAAATGTAAAATAAAGTGCTTGTTATCACTGAATGGTAAAGATTGGTTGGTAGTAAAAGTGAATATACATTGTTTATTGTATAAAACAATAAAAAAAACTTCATCAGCAACATTTTATATTGGCAAATTTCCAATGAAGTTATTTACATAAAGTTATTGGCAAATAAAAATAGAAAATGACATCATAGTCATGTCTGGCAAATGTCCAACATACATTATCTAAAAACATTTTAGATAAGATAAGGAAAAAAGGTTCATCAGCAACATTTTATATTGGCAAATTTCCAATGAAGTTATTTACATAAAGTTATTGGCAAATAAAAATAGAAAATGACATCATAGTCATATCTGGCAAATTTCCAACATATATTATCAACTACTATTCTATACAAAGAAAGATAACTCCAATTGAATATTAATTGCTATTGCACAATATTGTGCAATTAGATATTTCTTGCTATTGTACAATACTGTGCAATTGACAATTTCTTGCTATTGCACAATACTTGATATGGAATCCTGATTTGGACCAACTTGAAAACTGGGCCCATAATCAAAAATCAAAGTACATATTTAGATAAAGCATATCAAATAAGCCCAAGAATTTAATTTTTGTTAAAATCAAACTTAGTTTAATTTTGGACACTTTGGACCTTAATGTAGACCAATTTGAAAACTGGACCAAAAATTAAGAATCTACATACACAGTTAGATTTGGCATATCAAAGAACCCATTTATTCAATTTTTGATGAAATCAAACAAAGTTTAATTTTGGACCCCTATTTGGACCAACTTGAAAACTAGGCCAATAATTAAAAATCTAAGTACATTTTAAAATTCAGCATATCAAAGAACCCCAAGGATTCAATTTTTGTTAAAATCAAACTTAGTTTAATTTTGGACCCTTTGGACCTTAATGTAGACCAATTTGAAAACGGGACCAAAAATTAAGAATCTACATACATAGTTAGATTCAGCATATCAAAGAACCCCAATTATTCAATTTATGATGAAATCACACAAAGTTCAATTTTGGACCCTTTGGGCCCCATATTCCTAAACTGTTAGGACCAAAACTCCCAAAATCAAACCCAACCTTCCTTTTATGGTCATAAACCTTGTGTTTAAATTTCATAGATTTCTATTTACTTATACTAAAGTTATGGTGCAAAAACCAAAAATAATGCTTATTTGGGCCCCTTTTTGGCCCCTAATTCATAAACTGTTGTGACCTCAACTCCAAAAATCAATCCCAACCTTCCTTTTGTGGTCATAAACCTTGTGTTAAAATTTCATTGATTTCTATTTACTTATACTAAAGTTATTGTGCGAAAACCAAGAATAATGCTTATTTGGGCCCTTTTTTGGCCCTTAATTCCTAAACTGTTGGAACCAAAACTCCCAAAATCAATCCCAACCTTCCTTTTGTGGTCATAAACCTTGTGTCAAAATTTCATAGATTTCTATTCACTTAAACTAAAGTTATAGTGCAAAAACCAAGAAAATGCTTATTTGAGCCCTTTTTGGCCCCTAATTCCTAAAATGTTGGGACCAAAACTCCCAAAATCAATCCCAACCTTCCTTTTGTGGTCATAAACCTTGTGTTAAAATTTCATTGATTTCTATTCACTTTTACTTAAGTTAGAGTGCGAAAACTAAAAGTATTCAGACGACGACGACGACGCCAACGTGATAGCAATATACGACCAAAAAATTAAAATTTTTGCGGTCGTATAAAAACTTGCATTACAGGGTCTTCAGGTTTTTCCAGAATGTTTTAGGCAGATAAAAATTGTCATGATGATCTTTTTTTGGCAATTTACTCTGTTAAGAGCCAGTCTGTGATAAAACCATGCAAAATGGTCCAAATCCAAAATATTCCAATCAGGCTGATATTTTGTATTTGAGATACCTTATATGTAATAACTATTTGTGCAAAATATTTTGAAAAAATATTCAGCCATTATTTGTGTATGCCGAACATTCGAAAATTGTCCATTTCTGTACTGACAAATGGCCATTTTAAGCCTATTTTAGGGTATTTTGACCTGATTTTTTGTTTTGTTTTATAGAAAAAATTTAGCTTAATGATAACATATATCTTAACAAACAACTTAAAATGAAAGGAAATTATGATAATTCAAAAAGTTGTGAGATTTCTCAATACCCCTACTGACAGGTTGAAATTGCATGGTTTTGAAAAAGTGCCGATTCAGCAAAATTTGTATATTTTTAAAGGCTTGAATCTTGTAAGATCATGTTTTATTTTCAATAAAATGTAATATTTCATGAAGCTTATATATTCATCTACAAAATGCTAGAACATGGTGCTCGGCAAATGATACCTTATTACGATAAAATAATAATTAAAGATAGGCGTGATGGCCATTTTGCCGATTTTTGGATTTTTTGATCTGTTTCAATAGAAACTTTTCAAAAGTATGTGATAGTCAAAATATAAGAAAAATAATGACTGAACTAATGTTAACTGGTTATATTAATTGAATAAACCAAGTTCAACTAAGTTTAAATTAGAAAACATACTAAAGTAGTAAACCTGGGGAGACCGCTTTTTTGCATTTTTTTACCCTAAACTGAGCATTTTTACAATATGTTTAAAATATTAACCTATTCAAAAGAAAATAACTTTAGTAACTTAAAAATGGGCTGTTTTATTTACAATACTATGCACACTCATCAGGTAATATCACCATGAGTTCTTCACAAATTTAGCATTTTATAATAGTCTAGTTTTTAGACGCTTTTTGTCTAAATTCAAAGTGGCCACAATTGAGTCTTAAATTTTTAAAACATGTTGTATTTGATAATGAATCATAAATGTGAAAGCCTTGTACATTCATGTAATTTATTTCCAGAAAAGACGAAAATTTAATAGTTTTGTGAATTTCATAGAATTGTGCCTCTTACCTAGAAAAGTGCTATATTTTCTATATTAGGATACAGCTTTATGCCAAATATAAAGAGACTACTCCTAGAAGTTCCTGATAAAACTGCAACTGAAACTTTGTGACGCTGACATGAACCAGATAGTTATCCCTATGTCAATTTTGGGAGAACAGTGGACATAACAGTAATGTTAAGTTTCCTCCTAGAATGTAATCTCTAGCAATTTGAGGCTTGGGAATAAGACATGTAAAATATAGTTGGCCTATTACTACCAGCTGAGACAAACACAAATATTTCAAATTGCAATAAAATTTATTTCATAACCACATGTAATAACCAGATACTCCGCAGGGCGCAGCTTTATACGACCGCAGAGATTGAACCCTGAACATTTGGGGCAAGTATGGACAGAACATTTAAGCTTGATATAGCTCTGAATTTGGTTTGGGATTAAATAGTTGACATAACACAATGAGTGTGGTCTAAGAACTTAAACTTAAAAACTTAAAAAAGTTTAATTTAACATTTACCTATTATGGTCCAATATCCAAAATCTAAATGCATGGTTATATTCAGCATATCATAGAACCCCAAGAATTCAATTTTTTGATGAAATCAAATAATTTTCAATTTTAGACCCTTAAGACCTCAATTTGGACCAATTGGATAACCGGTCCCAAATTTTAAAAAACTAAATACATGGTTAGATTCAGCATATTGAAGAACCCCATATATTCAATTTTGTTGAAATCAAACAAAATTTAATTTTGGACCCCGATTTGGACCAACTTGAAAACTGGGCCCATAATACTTAAATCTTTTAAATCTTAGTACATTTTTAGATTCAGCATATCAAAGAACCCCAAGAATAAAATTTTTGTTAAAATCAAACTAAGTTTAATTTTGGACCCTCTGGACCTTGATGTAAACCAATTTGAAAACAGGACCAAAAATTAAGAATCTAAATTCACTGTAAGATTTGGCATATCAAAGAACCCCAATAATTCATTTTTTTATGAAAGCAAACAGTTTAATTTTGGACCCTTTTTGGCCCCTAATTCCTAAACTGTTGGGACCAAAACTCCCAAAATCAATCCCAACCTTTCTTTTATGGTCATAAACCTTGTATTGAAATTTCATAGATTTCTATTTACTTATACTAAAGTTATAGTGCGAAAACCAAATGTCTTTGGATGACGACGACGATGACAACGACAACGTCATACCAATATAGGACCAATTTTTTTCAATTTTTGCGGTTTTATAAAAACAAATATACACAGATAAATGGTTAATTAGTTATCAATGGTACCAGGATTATAATTTAGTACGCCAGACGCGCGTTTCATCTACATAAGACTCATAAACTGTTGAGCAAACATACAATTACCCTACCACGTCCACTTGTATTTTTGTCTATCGGATGAGTTAAGCCATTTTCAACTGATTTTGATAGTTCGTTCTTATGATTTACTGTTATACCACTGTCCCTGGTTAGGGGGAGGGTTTGGATCCCGCTTACATGTTTAACCCCGCCACATTATTTATGTATGTGCCTGTCCCAAGTCAGGAGCCTGTAATTCAGTGGAAGTCGTTTGTTTATGTGTAACATATTTGTTTTTCGTTCATTTTTTATATACTTAAGGCCGTTAGTTTTCTCATTTGAATTGTTTTACATTGTCTTATCGGGGCCTTTTATAGCTGACTATGCAGTATTGGCTTTCCTCATTGTTGAAGGCCGTACAGTAACCTATAGTTGTTAATGTCTGTGTCATTTTGGTCTCTTAATTGTAGACAGTTGTCTCATTGGCAATCATACCACATCATCTTTTTTATATTGTCATTAAAATGGTAAGATTTTACTGTTCATATACATGTAATATTATTGTGGTCTACCGTAAAGAAAAACGTGCAAAATGGTCTAAATACAAGTTTTTAGTCATGAATGAACATGATGAAGGTATTAGCAAAAAAGAGTAAAAGTATGATAGATCTAAAAAAAAGTTTAACATAATAAAGTCATCAATATCTATTTTAACTAAATATTAAACAATTTTGCAGCATCAGAGTTGAACATTTTTTGATAAAAACAAGCATTCTGCGAGTAATACATGGCAATACATAGTCCCCAACCCGTTACAAATTCATTGTAATGGAACAAAAATTTGATCTATAATTTGTCATAATGTAAACTACATAAAAATATCTAGACAAAATCTTCCAGCAAAACGTAAAAACTTGTTGAATTCTGACTATCTCAGTGAATTTTCTATGTCCAAAGACAACAACTCTGCACACAGTTATCAGACTGGAAAAAATTGAATCACTAAATACCAAAGAAAAGAAAAAACATTCAAAATGTCATTTTGTCTTTAAAAAAATGAGTTATTTCCGTTTGAACAGAAGTCTTCTAATGAATAAGTATTTCATCAAAAATTTAATTCTAGAGAAAGGGCTTCAAATGAACAAAGAGAAAAGCTTAAAGCGTGAATAATGAATTTGACCTGTAACTTGTCATGATAAATCAAATCAAAATCTACAAGCACAAAAAGTCTGATTTGCCGAACTGACAGATAGACAGACTGACAGACACGCAATGCAAACCTAAGTCCACTTAGACGTTAGCCGTTAGGGGACTGAAAATCAAAATCTCAAAGTATCAACAAACACGAAAGAGATGCTCTTTGGAGAGGGAACATTCAAGATAATTTTGGAAAAGCTTTCGATTTTTGAAGAAGTAGGGTTACCTTAAATGTCTTTCTTTTATCTTGATTTAATCTGAGATATAAATCAAAAACTTTTATATGGCACATTATATATGCAAACATAATCTTTTTTCGTAGATAAAAAAAAATGGCCACATTTTTTTTACATACATTCTAATAGACACAACTTTCTAATCAAGACACTCAAAGAGTGATTGGCCCTATAATTGGTTGCATTCCAATCAAAAGTTTCAAAGAGGAAGATTTTTTGAAGTACAAGTATGTTCACAACTCTGTTTCATATAACAAGCTTTTTAAAAGACTGTCATCAATTGAAAGTATGTGAAAACCAGGTGCTCCGCAGGGCGCAGCTTTATACAACCGCAGTGGGTGGACTCTGAACAGTAGGGGCTAATTAAATAATGGTCACAATGTTCAAGCTTGATGCTGTCTGAATTTGAATTGTGATTGAATTTTTGACAAAAAAAAGGTTTTTGTTACAAAATAAATGTGGCCAAAGATCAACAAATCTATTGCACAATACTGTGCAATTGAAGATTTCTTCTTGAAAATTTTCAAAATTTGAAATTTGAAAAATAAAAAAAAAGAAAGAAATCCCTTAATTTTTTTTAACAAATCCACCCCCCCCCCAAACTTATTGAAACCCCCCTTTCAGCAATAACCCTTAAAAACAATCCCATCCTTTCCTTTTTAGTATAGAACCTTGTAGTACAATTACAGAGATATCCATATACATGTACTTAAACCCAAGTTATTGTTCGGAAACTAGAAATGTGCTTCTTTTCGGCCCTTTTTTAGCCCCTTATTCCTACATATTTTGGGTCATTAATCCAAAACTAAATCCCAGCCTCCCCTTTGTTATATGGAGTATTGTGGTACAGTTTGAAAGAGATCCATACAATTACACACAAGTTATCGTCTTGAAATAAGAAAAATGCTTGTTTTGGGCCCCTTTTTGGCCCTTTATTCCCAACTTTGATTCCATGACCCATTTAAAGGAATCCAAACCTTCTACTTGTTGTTTTTAACATTATGATACAATATCAGAGCAATTGAAATACTTATACACAAGTTATTATCCTTTAACTATAAAATGCTTGTTTTGGGCCCCTTTTGGGCCCTTAATTCCTAAACGTTAGGGACCATCATCCCCAAAATCGTTCCAAAGCTTCCTTTTGTGGTATTGAACCTTCTGATTAAAAATCATAAAGATCTATACACTTAAACTAAAGTTATTGTCCGAAATATAAGTCTACTTTGATCAGTTTTAGTTAAAATGTTAAGGGCCAAAAACTATTACAATAGTGCATTTTATAGATATTTGGGGGCATTTTTTTCTAACTTCCCATTATTTGCCGGGCTAAATTTTTTTACTTGTCTTAGAACTGATATGCACCTTTAAAAAAATCCTAAAAGTTTAAAAAAATAAATATGATCTTGAGAGAAAACACCTACTGAGTACATGTACTACATGCAAGTTATCTAATACATCTGTTGCACGAATCTCTCTGGCAACCTGCCAAAAGGTAAAAAGTATGTCAAAATGCATTTTTTCTTTTTTTTTTATAATGTTCTTTGCAAAATATAACAAGATAATGCTATATTTAAGAGATATATCAATTATTCAGACCTTTAAAAAGTACCTAAATTTTGGTGATTTTTTTGCATTATTTTTTTATAATTCACAAATATGCAAATAAGGCTGTTAAATGGAAAATAGTGTGAATTAATCAAATTTTTTTTTTTATCTTAACTCCTAAATACCCAAAGATTTTGGAAATATATATAATGTTGCAAAGTTATTACTACCAATTTGGACGAAATTTGAGATTTTGCATGGTTTTATGGCAGACTGGCTCTTAACTTTGTTTCACCCTAATTATGCAGTTTATAAAAAAGTTTAGACAATGGATGACAGACATACAAAAAAAACTGATTCATAGTGAAGGTAAAATCTGGGAACCAATGGCAATATAGCATCATTGTTGTCATTTCTTATCTTAAGCTTATCAAACCAAGATAAGAATGTTTTTATGATTTTCTTATCCCAGGCAGATAACTTTAGATGTATTTGGTACTACTTTTTGGAATTTAAGGTCATCAATGCTCTTCATCTTTGTTTGGTTTTCTTTACTATTTTGACCTGAACATCACTGATGAGTCTTATGTAGACGAAACACACATTTGGTGTATTACAATATAAGCCTGGTAACTATTAGCATGTCGTAATGTTCTATTGTTTTGTTTATTTGTGTATTTCTCTGTCTTGTATGTTCTTCCATTTATTTGTATTGTAGTCCCGTCATGTTATGTTGTCATTTTAGTGTTATATTTTACATTGCCATAAACGCAGAAGGTTTGGCTAGCCACATAAGCAGGTTTAACCCACCATTTTTTCTTAAAATGACCTGTACCAAGTCAGAAAAAAAGGCAATTGTTATCTTATAGTTCTTTTAGCTGTATGTTGCATAATCGTTTTGTTTTTTGTTGCACTTTAGTGTTTCTGTTGTTTTATTGCTTTCCTTTTATATTTGATGTATTTCCCTCAGTTTTGAATCAGTTTTAGTTTGTAACTTGGATTTGTTTTTTTCTCATCGATTTATGACTTGCGAACAGCGTTATACTACTGTTGCCTTTATTCAAGTGTCTAAAATTTCTGTCAAGTCATAATAAGGAGCAGCGTCTAATAATCATTTTTTGCATGGTATTAACTGAATGATAATTTTATTTGCAGGAATTTCCACTTTTTCAAACGTTCATTCTTTGAGAGTAAACATTTTTGTTATATTAGTTCATCTTATAAATAAATAGATACATCTGAGATAAACATTTTTATATCAGTTTGTGTATACAAATAATATAGATGACTGAAGTTACATGCACCAAGTTTTCTCTCTGGTAGCATATACATTTTCAGTTCTGCTTTGTTTTTTTAATTGTTTTAGATGAATTCCCTGTCATTACATATGAATAATTATTATTTCATATAATACTTTATTTAACATGTCTACAGTAATATTTTCTAAGTACCCAAAATAATGGTGTAGTTCTGTCAACATAAGAACCAGTATCCATTCAGAATCGTGATTTTTTTTTTATATCATTGAAATTTAAAAACTCTACTATACTGATGATATCCTCTGATTAAAGTTCCTGTCAATGTATTAATGACTTCCTCTTGTTTACTCTTATCTGAAGAAAATAAAGAAGATAAAAACATCAGAGATGACACAGAAAAACAAATAATGAACCAGGCAATGTCTAAATTAATTTTTGTTGTTTGTTTAATTTTCAATGGAAAATACATCATGTCTATAGATTTAGGGTGAGAACAAATGCAATTTCAATCAATGAGGTAACTAAGGTTCTTTGAAAAGTGAATTGACAAGAATACAGGGCAGGGTGATTTTAGCTGGAAATAAAACTATTTTGGAAATCAACAAAATGCTAACCTGTCTTTTCAGAAAGCATATAGCTTTTTGTTCAAGCATCTGTCAGTCCATCCGTCGGTCCATCAATCCGTCTGGCCCATGAATATTTTCGTCCCATTTTTCTCAGAAACTACAATACAAGGATTTCTGAAATTTGGTTTCAGGGTTTATATAAGTCAGCTATACTGTGTGGTGCATTTTCAGATTCATCACTCAAAACCTTCCAAAATATTTCGGCAGGGGTATCATCAGTGAGAAGTAGCTCACAGTTTTACTTGTTTTTCATGATTTCCTTCTTTTTTCAGCTTTTGACATATAATTTTTAACCTCTAATTTAAACATTTTTATTTACAAATTTTCTTATTAATATTTAATATAATTCTCTTGAGTGGACTGCTGGACTTTAATTGGATATTATTCACTAATATCAATTAAGATTTCTGCAAATACATTGTTAAAATATATTACAACCAGATGCTCTGCAGGGCGCAGCTTTACACGATCGCAGAGGTTGAACCCTTAAAGGTTGGGGCAAGTATGGACACAACATTCAAGCTGGATTCAGCTCTAAATTTGGATTGTGATTAAGTAGTTGACACAGCATAGGTTTCTGACACAGAATGAATGTGGTCTAATGAACTTAAAATATTTTTTTTGCTTTTGAGCAATTCACTATGCTGTTGAATATTAGTCCTCCCAAAAAAATGTTGAAGAAATTTTCTTTTTATTTATGAAATCTGAAATGAGAAAAATTTAACCCCCACAATACTGTGCAATTTCTTGCTATTGCTGAATACTGTGCAATTGAAAAGTTCTTGCTATTGCACAATACTTAATATAATAATTTTGGATCCTGATTTGAACCAACTTGAAAACTGGGCCCATAATCAAAAATCTAAGTACATGTTTAGATTCAGCATATCAAAAAAGCCCAAGAATTAGTTTAATTTTGGACCCTTTGGACTTTAATGTAGACCAATTTTAAAACGGGTCCAAATATTAAGAATCTACATACACAGTTAGATTTGGCATATCAAAGAACCCCAATTATTCAATTTTTGATGAAATCAAACAAAGTTTAATTTTGGACCCTGATTTGGACCAACTTGAAAACTGGGCCAATAATCAAACATCTAAGTACATTTTTAGATTCAGCATATCAAAGAACCCAAAGGATTCAATTTTTGTTAAAATCAAACTAAGTTTAATTTTCGACCCTTTGGACCTTAATGTAGACCAATTTGAAAACGGGACCAAAAATTAAGAATCTACATACACAGTTAGATCCGGCATATTAAAGAACCCCAATTATTCAATTTTTGATGAAATCAAACAAAGTTCAATTTTGGACCCTTTGGGCCCCTTATTCCTAAACTGTTGGAACCAAAACTCTCAAAATCAAACCGAACCTTCCTTTTATGTTCATAAACCTTGTGTTTAAATTTCATAGATTTCTATTAACTTATACTAAAGTTATGGTGCGAAAACCAAGAATAATGCTTATTTGGGCCCCTTATTCCTAAACTGCTGGGACCTCAACTCCCAAAATCAATCCCAACCTTCCTTTTGATGTCATAAACCTTGTGTCAAAATTTCATAGATTTCTATTTACTTAAACTAAAGTTATAGTGCGAAAACCAAGAAGATGATTAAGATGGCCGCCGAGTTGAAAACACTGTAAAAAGTCAGCTCCCAGTTTTTTGCAGTTTTTTGTGTTTTATATGAATTGTTGCATGATGAAAAGTGGATAGACTTATAGATAACATTTTGCTGAATCATTGGATGCCAACTTATGAGAAAAATTTGGTGGAACTTTTGTGATATTTACAGAAAACCATTTTTTTGGATTCAAGTGTTCACCTATTATTGATTATATTTACTTGATAACAAAGGATTTAATTCAACATGCCTGGAGGCAATAGCCTTACAAGTAACAAATCTGTGAAAAGTGGAAAATGTGGAAACACTGTTCAGACTTTACTAGCTGCCAAATTAGATAAAGTTGACAAAGAAAAAACTGAAAAACCTAATAAACAACCAAAAAGGACTCACTCTGAAGTGTCAAATGAATCAAATACAAGTGTTGATCTGACTGGTATAATTAGTATACAAAGGGACATAGAAGAAATTAAACAAAACCTGGAGGGTGGATTAAAAAAGATAGACCTTGAAAATGCAACAAAAGACCTTGTTAAGTCAAGTGATCTGGAAGTCATTGTAACTACTATAGTGAAGAATTTATTTAAAGAATTTACTTCATCCATAGAGACAAAAATTGATAAAAAAGTATCAGAAGTAATAGAGGAAATGCAAGAGAAAATAGATGCATTATCAATAGAAAATGAGAACTTGAGGGAGAAAGCGGAGGTAGCTATGAAAAGCCTATCTGCAACAAAGAAAGAACTACACCAAAATGAACAACTGACAAGAGAAGCTATTACCAGCAGCAACTACAATGAACAATATTCTCGCAAAAACAACATAAGAGTTATAAACTTTCCATGGCGAGAGCGACAAGATCTGCGTGCGGACTTTATTAGTAAAGTGAAAAGGGACATGAATGTTGAACTTGAGGAAAGAGATGTTGTCGCCATCCATAGAATTCCATCTGACAAATTAGGACCAAAACCTCTTATTGTGAGACTATTCAGTAGTGATGTCAAACGAAGAGTGATGCGAGAAAAGAAGAATTTACAAGACCATGTAAGATTTTATGATGACATTTCCAAAAGGAACATTGAACTGATGAAAAGACTAAATGAGACTGAATGGTTCAGCGACGTATGGTACTTCAACTGTGGTGTATATGGAAGGATATCTGATGGTCTACAGCTGAAGTTCAATATATTTGATGACATTTTTCTTAGATTGAGACAAAGGAAATAAGTAGTTAACTTAGTACTTGACTCTCATTGTTACATGTACATTATGTCTTGATGAACTTTGATCTATTTTTTAAACATGTTAAAAGTGCCATTCTTATTTTCATGGGACAAATCTTAATACTATAAAAGTTGTCTCCACTTTGTAAAATAGTTGACTATGTCATAACTGATAAATCATATACAGGATATATAAAATTGAAAGAACAATTATACTGCAAAAAACTAGAATTTTGTTTTGACATTAATTCAATCAAAAATGTCTGCCATTTTGATGCTAAATTCTTGTTTTTATCTCTTTCTTTTTCTTTCCAGTCCTTTATTCTTTTTATTAATTATTGCATTTCTGCAATATCATTCCATTACATTTTGTTTTGGTTTAGTTTATGGTGAGTTATCCTGTTTATCATTTTTATGCATCTTTATGTTGGTGAAATGTTTTTCTTTAGTATTTTTACACACATTGAGAATAATCAGATATTACTGTTAGATTTTTTTAAGGTCATATTATGTGCTAGTGTATTTACTGACATCATATCATGTGTGCCCTGAAAGTATTAACTGTTAATTGTCAAGGTTTAGGAGATAGTGTTAAAAGAAGAGATGTTTTTAACTATTTAAGAACAAAGAATTACAATATTTACTGTTTACAAGATACTCATTTCTTATGTGAAAATGAAAATAATATAAGAGCTATGTGGGGATATGATAGTTATTTTTCATCTTATAGCTCAAATTCAAGAGGTGTAGCAGTTATGTTTAATAACAACTTTGAGTTTAAGGTCCTAAAAGAAAAAAAAGATGTTGGTGGTAATTATTTAGTATTAGACTTAGTTGTTGATACTTTACATTTTACATTTGTAACTATTTATGGACCAAATATAGATACTCCTATTTTTTATGATCAAATTATGTCAATTATAGATGATTTTGGTAATGATAGCTATATGATATGTGGTGATTTTAATCTTGTTCTCAACCCTGATATAGACTATTATAATTATTTACATGTAAATAACCCAAATGCTCGGGAGAAAGTTTTAGAAATCATTCAGGAAAGGTGTCTCATTGACCCTTTCCGTGAACTTTACCCAGATTTGAAGCGTTTCACATGGAGAAAAAGAACCCCCTTTAAACAAGCAAGGCTAGATTTTTTTCTTTTATCTGAAGATTTACTATGCTGTTTGAAAAATTGTAATATCGAGCCTAGCTATCGCTCTGATCATTCTATGGTTGTATTAAATCTAGAATTTAATCCTTTTGATCGAGGTAGAGGATTGTGGAAATTTAATAATTCATTATTGTATGATCCAAAATATATAAAGATTGTTAAAGAAAAAATAGTAGAAGTTAAAAAACAATATGTAATTTATGATATAGATAGAATTGAAGACATGAATAATGAAGATCTCCATTTTAATATTAATAGTCACTTATTTCTTGAGACAATGTTGATGGAAATTAGAGGTAAAACTATATCTTATTCAAGTTATAAGAAAAAGGTAAAAGAAAAACAAGAGAAAGATCTTAGAAATGAAATTCTTATTTTGGAAGAAAAGGTAGATGAAGGTTCAATACAGATTTTGGAAAATAAAAAATGTGAATTAGAAAATATAAGAAAAGAAAAAATTAAAGGGAAGATAATTCGATCAAGAATACAATGGGTAGAAGAGGGTGAAAAACCTACTAGCTATTTTTGTGGGCTAGAATCAAAAAATTTTACAAATAAGATAATACCAAAAGTAGTAAAAGAAAATGGAGATGTAATTTCAAAACAAAAAGATATTTTAAAAGAAGTAAAATCTTTTTATGAAAATTTGTACAAGAATAAAGACAAGTCAAAGGGAGATAAATTCAGTAAACTTAAAGAAGGATTGAAAGATATAAAATTAAAAAAACTAACTGATGATGAGAAAAAAAAAATCTTGAAGGTGAAATAACAATTGAAGAAGCTGGTTTGATATTGAAAAATATGAAAAATAATAAAACACCAGGATCTGATGGTTTCTCCACAGAGTTCTTTAAATTTTTTTGGAAAGATTTGAAAATTTTTGTTGTAAACTCCTTGAACTACAGTACTGAGATTGGTGAACTATCTGTTACGCAAAAACAAGGAATCATTACATGCCTGCCGAAGGGAAATAAGCCTAGACATTTCTTAAAAAATTGGCGACCTATATCTTTATTAAATACAGTATATAAAATTGGCTCTGGAGTTATAGCAAAACGCTTTAAAACAGTTTTAGATAAACTGATAGATTTCGATCAAACTGGATTTATAAGTGGGAGATATATTGGAGAAAATCTTCGTTTAATTTATGATATTATGCAATTTACTGAGGAAAAAGATATTCCAGGACTTTTGCTGCTCATAGATTTCGAAAAGGCATTTGATTCGATTTCTTGGGAATTTTTAACCAGTGTCTTGAAGTTGTTCAATTTTGGAGAATCAATAATTAATTGGGTTAAAGTTTTTTATAACAATATCAAATCAGCTGTAAACCAGGGAGGACATCTATCAGAATTTTTTTCTATAGAACGAGGCTGTAGACAAGGTGATCCCTTGTCGCCTTATATTTTTATTCTCTGTGCTGAGATATTAGCATTAAAAATACGAAATAATGATAAGATAAATGGTATTACAATTACGCCAGTTGAGCACAAACTTTCACAATTTGCTGATGACACATCTCTTATTTTAGATGGTAAAGAAGAATCTCTGAATGAAGCATTAAATGAATTAGATTGGTTTGGAAATATATCTGGTTTAAATATTAATTTTTCTAAAACACAAGTTATTTGGATAGGAAATAAAAAGTATAGTAATGAGGTATTATGCCAAAATAGAAACCTTACATGGGGAGAAACATGTTTTAAGGTACTAGGTATAAGCTTTGATGTTAATCTTGATAGAATTGTAAAAATTAATTATGATGAAAAAATTGTACAAATTAAATGTGTAATAAGACAATGGTCAAAACGAAATCTTACTGTTATTGGTAGAATTACTGTAGTAAAGACATTGATATTGCCTATTTTAAATCATTTGTTTATATCCTTACCAAATCCAAGTGATGATATTTTAAAAAATGTTATTCAACTTATGTACAATTTTATATGGAGTTCACCAATTGATAGAATTAAGAGAGATGTTTTACAAAATGATATTGAAGATGGTGGACTCAAAATGATAAATCTTAGTGCATTTATTTTAGCACTGAAGTGTACATGGATAAGGAGATTATTTAAAACAGACAACAAATGGCAGAATGTTTTTTTGTCAAATGTTCATGTAGAACTTGAAAAATTTTATGGTTGTGGAAGTGTTTATATCCAAAAATTACAGCAACATATCAAAAATAAATTTTGGCTAGATGTTCTGAAAGCATGGCAACTTCTTAGAGAAAAAGATGAATATGACAGTTGGGAATGCTTTCTTGCTAGTCCAATCTGGCTTAACAATAATATAAAGGTAGCAAATAAACCTATTTTTTATAAAGACTGGTTTGAAAATGGTATAAGATTTATAAATGATATTGTAAATGAAGATGGGACCTTTTTCTCTCATCAAAAGATAGAAGAAATGTATCAGATAAATGTGAATTTCATGAGATATAATAGTATTATATCTGCTATACATCAAGCATCAAAATCATTTGTGGGAAAAAATCACAAATTAGAACTACCTTTAATTCCATCTGCTATTAAAAGACTTGTTAAAAGTTCAAAAGGATCTAAAGATATGTATATTGTTTTGAATAAAAATGGAAGTGTTCCCACTAGTCAGTTAAGATGGACTGAAATTTTTGGCTTTGATCAAAATCATTGGAAAAAAATTTATAAACTGCCATTTGTTGTCACAAATAATACTAAGTTACAGTGGCTACAGTTTAGATTCAATCATCGAATCTTAGCTACAAACAAATTTCTTCATAAAATTAAGATTTATGATAATCCAAATTGTACATTTTGTAATAGAGAAATTGAAACATTAGAACATTTATTTTGGGAATGTGAACATACACAATTATTATTAGAACAGATTGAAAATTGGTTTCTAACCAATGGAATTAGTGTACTTTTTAAAAAAGAAGTTTTTTTGTTTGGTAACACTGCAAAAATATCAAAAGGCAATGCAGAAAATACTATTTTTCTTACCATAAAGCAATATATTTATAATTCCAGATGTTTTAAAAAACAACTGACAATAAACTCAGTAAAAGAAAAGATAAAATATGTGTATGCAATGGACAAAAATATTGCTATGAAAAACAAATGTGAACATCAGTTTCTCAGAGAATGGAATGCTTTTGATATATTACTTAGCATGCTTAGTTAAGTACAAAAATGTATATACATGTTATAAATGAAAATGCTGTATTTACTATACTAAAATAGAATTCAATTTCTAGATGAATTATATTGAAAACTCACCACACTATTCTCTCTCGCTCTCTTTCTCTTTCTATCTCTCTCTCTCCGGTGTTCAAACTGCTTTACTCTTTATCTTATATTTGTATATTTAAAAAAAAAAAAAAAAAAAAAATTGCTTCCTAATAGAAAGATGTATTGATTAGATAATATCTATAGATTTATATATTATATATTGCTATTATATTTGTGTATATTATGTTGTAAATTGGAAGTTATAAATAATAAAAATAAAAAAAAAAAAAAGAAAATGCTTATTTGGGTCCTTTTTGGACCCTAATTCCTAAAATGCCAGGACCAAAACTCCCAAAATCAATCCCAACCTTCTTTTTGTAGTCATAAACCTTGTGTTAAAATTTCATAGATTTTTATTCCTTTTTACTAAAGTTAGAGTGCGAAAACTAAAAGTATTCGGACGACGACGACGCCAACGTGATACCAATATATACAACCAAAAAATTTTCAATTTTTGCGTTTGTATAAAAAGCAACATACTGATAATAAATAAAAAATTTAATATATATTGGGATTTAAATTCAATTATGATTTCAGAAATACGTATATTGTAGTTCCTGACCATTCCATAAAACAAAATGGGGTTTTCATAGAGAAAATATTTTGTTATAGTACACTGTAACAATCTCATATAAGAAAACCTTTTTTTAGAATAATGTTCTCATACTACTCCTATTTCAATCTACTCATGTTAAGTTTACTAGTTTAGCAATGCTAAATGTCTTTTAATTTTTCCTTTTTTTTTAACTATGAATTATTAAGCTTAAATGACATTTAGAGCAACATATCCTTCCCACTCTTAGCCACAGATTTTTTATTCTTTCACCCATACAGAAATTGCTAACAAAAGCACACAAGTTTCACATGTGAAGCACATGAGATGCAAGTAAGAATTGTACGCAAATCAGGTTGCTCATATGTGCAGTTTGGTAGTTCATATGTGCCCACAAAAATCTAACATAATGCTCACGTGTGCAATTCAAACCTCAGGTGAGCTTTTATCCTCCATGTTAGTTTTATGTTAGTTTTGTACCTTGAAAGGTTTTTCCATTCTTCTAACCATTTAAAACTAACCTAGTACATCATTGCTCATATGAGCTTTTTCAAAATGACATGCCCAGTCATGTACTTCCTGTAAATTCAAATTCATGAAAAGCATGCAATAATTGGAGGGAGATGGATATGAAAAATGTTAAGTCCTACATTGTGCTATTTGAAGAAAATAACATTGTTGAAATCTGATAAAACCAGTGTGGCTGTGGTTAATTATTTATAAGTTATATCATTTCTATTTCATTATGTTCATTTTTGTGTCAGATTTTGAAATATATTACAATTTTAAGTCCTTTATGGGAATATATATGCAGGTTGCTTCAAAATTAGTACTACATGTATAAAGATTTTTCCTTTTAAAACTTTTTGAAATACAGTACTTATTAATCAAAGACATTCATTATGTACTAAACTTGCAAGTCCCTCTATTAGTTTTATAATGTTATGTTATGTTTTTAGTCATTATCATGATTATTGTTTAAATAAAAAAAAGACCAAATGATATGAAAATCATAATTAACTGACAATAATTAAAGAATAACTCTTTTAACATGATGTAGTTATTTTTTTTTCAACTGATATTTAAGATTTTCATTTAAATTTGAAAAATATTCCTATTTTGAAGCAGCCATTTTGTTTTGGTCAACTATAATATTCATGTGTGCAACTGCTCATATGAGCAATCTAATAAAATGCACATGTGAAACAAAAGCTCATATGAGCAGTTGCACGTGAGGTTTTTAACATGCAAATTAGGTTAGTTTCATATGTGCAATTTTTTTGCTCACAAAATGCTCACCTAATTTGCATGTTAAAAAACTTGTGTGCAATCATGTTAGTTTCTAACGTGAGCATCATATGTGCAACTTATGTGCAACATGTTAGCACTTTTTGGTAAGGGCAAGTCAAATATCATTATATATGGTAACCATCATGTGTATTGAAATTTTTCTACCAGATATTGAATAAGATAAGTGAAGTACAAATGTACTAGTATGGGAAAATGGAGTCAACATTCATTGTGGCCATCTTTATATAATATATACCTTGGATAAATGTTCATTGTAGATGATGTTGTGCCAGGAAACATTAATTCTGTTTTTATAATTGGTCACATGACTGGTCAATGATTTCAAGATTTACATTTCAATATGTTTAATTCAATCACCTGGAAAAAAAAACCATAATAATTTACAGTAAAATTCATACACTGTGAACAACTAATATGTAAAAAAAAGAAATTAAGAATGAAAATGGAGAATGGGTCACAGATATAACAACCCAACCAAAGAGAAGAAAACCGCTCAAGACCACCAATGGGTCTTCAACACACCGAGAATTCTTTAAGCTCAAATGTATGTGGGTTTTTCAATTATTTTTTGACAAATATTGCTATACAGAGAAATACATAGCATTTTGTAATTTTAATATCTGAGTATTTATTATAAAAGAATTGCTTGAAACGGTCATGGACAGGATCTTAAGAATAATCACCTCTCTGAAATTTGTTGTTTATCATAAATCAGTTTTCTTAAAGTGGATCTTTGTGTAAAAATATAATTGTGTATTCGTTATACCAATTGTCAATTGATTTTTAATTAGGTCATGTTTAAATGCATATTGGCTATTTAACCAGATTTCTAACAGAAAATCATAAGTGTATCTCATTTAGTAAAATTTTTCATTCAATTGACCTTCACCTTCACCAAGTGTTCAGGGTGGTTTAGGCTCATTAGATTCTGTATTCTTAAAGGAGATTTCCTAAACATTTGATTTGAATGGTTTATATGCTAAATTTGTTTTATTGACTGTAAATTCAGAAATTATTGTGTGCATATTATTGCGATTTTGCAATTTTAGACTTAGTCATATGAAACCTTAAATTTAAAAAAAATGATGCATATGTTTTTATGCCCCACCTACGATAGTAGAGGGGCATTATGTTTTCTGGTCTGTGGCTCCGTTCGTTCGTTCGTTCGTTCATTCGTTCGTCCGTCCGTCCGTCCGTTCGTTCGTCCCGCTTCAGGTTAAAGTTTTTGGTCGAGGTAGTTTTTGATGAAGTTGAAGTCCAATCAACTTGAAACTTAGTATATATGTTCCTTATTATATGATCTTTCTAATTTTAATGTCAAATTAGAGTTCTGACCCCAATTTCACGGTCCACTGAACATAGAAAATGATAGTGCGAGTGGGGCATCCGTGTACTGGGGACACATTCTTGTTTTTATGCCCCACCTACGATAGTAGAGGGGCATTATGTTTTCTGGTCTGTGGCTCCGTTCGTTCGTTCGTTCGTTCGTCCGTCCTTCCGTTCGTTCGTCCGGCTTCAGGTTAAAGTTTTTGGTCGAGGTAGTTTTTGATGAAGTTGAAGTCCAATCAACTTGAAACTTAGTATATATGTTCCTTATTATATGATCTTTCTAATTTTAATGTCAAATTAGAGTTCTGACCCCAATTTTACGGTCCACTGAACATAGAAAATGATAGTGCGAGTGGGGCATCCGTGTACTGGGGACACATTCTTGTTTATAACTAAATTGATAGTTTTCATTATCAAACCAATATTATTATTTACAGTGCTTATATAGCGCTTATCTAAATAAACATTTACTCTAAGCGCTTTACAATGCATAAAAAAACAAAAAAACAGTGATAAAAAACCTATGTACATATACTTTTTTCTGAAGAAAATTCTTTGATTTTTCCACATTTAGATAAAGTTTACTTTTTAATTGCTTGCTTCCAGGAATCATTTCTCCGACATATTTCTGTATGCAAAGTGACCTTAGCTTGACCTGTCTCATAAAATTCTGGTGATCGCAATACACATGAGCTCTAATTGATATAAACTATAATCTGATTGTACATGTACATGTTATACATGTGTTCAATATCCATGCTTTTTTGTTGATTGTTTACTGTAAGGTGACAATCGGTAAACTTCGGCTTCAAAACACGACAAATAATTAGCCGCCATATTTTCGTATCATAACAGACAGAGAGAAAAAAAAATTAACGATCATGTTTGCGTTAAAAATGATAAAATCCTGCATTGAAGACTAAGTTTATGAAATATACATGCATTGGTTCAAGAATTTAATAAACATTATTTTTCACCAGTCTCTAATTTCATATGACTTTAAATGCGATTTTAATTTTTACAATTTTGAGAAAAATCCTGTTTAATTCATATAAAATATTTCAAAATGCGAATTCAAATCATTGCGTTTACAACTCTGTTGCATTTTTCGCAATAATAAAAACTTCACAATAATTTCTGAATTTACAATATTTTAATATTACAGTACGGTCTTGCTCAGCTTCACATACTAATCAAACTAATAAAATTTATAATATACAGTAGATTGATAACAAAATATTTATTCCTATATTGTGGAACAGATATACAGACAAAACAAAACAATGTCTCCAAACATATAATAAATTAATCAAAGGGACATAACTGAAATTTTTTTTTTAATCTGAAATTATTTTTTGAGTCATTTCCCTTTGAACAGTCAGAGCTCAGACATAAACAAGTCTATTTCTGTTTTTGACTTAAAGAGGTCAAAACATGTATTTATTATAAAAATGTGTTTTTAATTTCAGACTTATCTAAGTCACAAAATGACAGACTTGTTTAGGTCTATTTATGTTGATGAAAAAACTTAATTTGACTTGGTGGCCAAAGTACACCAACTATGACAGCAAAAACCTGTCTGAGAGTTCACAAGGACTTGAGCTATCTATATTTAATTATCTAATTGAACATCCTTACTAAACACAGATGTTCTACCTCATTAAGTGTGGTTCCAGGTGGTTGCATTGTAAGGCTAACTAACATTATCTCCGATTTTTTAGACTCTCATTCATATTTTTCTTTAGAAGACAAAGCATTGGCTTACAATGTTGTCATTATTTGATTTAGATGCATGACCTTTTTATAAATATGCGTGGGTCTTGAAGTTAACCAATTTTGGTAACTTATCGACTTGTAGGAGTCGATATTTGCAACTTTTTGATTCTGGTCAATTATTTCTTGCTTAATAATATTTGACTTATTAAAAGTCGTATTTTGTCTTGCATTAAAGGGAGACAAATCCTAAAACTTACAAATTTAGACCTCTATGAGTCAAAAGCAGATTCAGACTAATTTATGTCTGAGCTCTGACTGTTGAACATAATCTAGTTTAATTTGTATCTTGCTAAGCAATCACTAATTTTTGAAGTAATATTTTTATCTATACCTACCATATTAATGTATTCAGTGTGATGGTCCGTTCTTATGATGAAATTAATGCATTTATATAGAACATAAACTGAACATGTGTCTTTATTGTAATCCAGTAAACATCTAAAAAAAATCACCAAAATATATAAAAACAAACTGTACTTAAATTTAATCCTCAGATACAATTTATCAGCAAATTATTCATATTTATTGCATCCTAAATTGGTCTAATCAGCAACAAAAAAAAAGAATTTTCTTGAATCCCAACACTGATTATATTTCATGTCAATGTATTTACTTCATTGATCATAAAACGTTTAAGATAAAATGATATCTGAAAATAAGCTCATGTTTGATGTTAATGATTACATATAAAAGGGAAATTTGTCATCTATCTGTTGGTAAAGTTTACCACTGTTTGGCAACAGGTGTTTAAAAACATGAATGTATCCCTAAATGTGTATTATTTGTATAAGCATCTGAACCACAGATCTGGTTATAAAAAAAAATGATTATAAATTTGTTTTATATGATGTTTATGTGGCTAGGACATCTCCTTCTGAACATTATAACATGTAAACTGAAGCCACAATAAAAGAAACAAAGGGGAACACCTCCACTACAAATAGTGTTTGGCTGAAATTGCTTATAATCATCACTGTTGTAACATAGCAATATCAAACAATGTATAGTATAAATAAGTGAATGAAAAGGGGGGAACAACTCCAGCACAACTTTTTTTAAACTTTTGATTTTATAATAATTTCAATTGCCAGAAATAAGCTGGTTTACTTGTCACTGATTTTTATTAAATCATTTTGATATTTTATGGGTAATCTTGATCCTAGAAATGTGGATTTCAGTTCATACCTGCTTGACATTTTTTTTAACTTCCTGTTTGTATTTTTAGGTATTTTAATCAACCATACCAACATAATGTATTAATTTAGTGATTTATCAAATCTGATAAACATGATATATTGAAATGGTCTCTTTGTCACATTCCACATTTCCATTCTCAATTTTATCAATTAAGAATTATAACATTATGTCAAACATAAATGACCTTAAATAACTGCATCTTTTAATAAGCAAATACATAGAAGATTGATAACATATTAGTCAAGCATATCATTGCAGCCACTTTAGACCGTTACTTTTGGACCACCCTTAATCTATCTTCAGTTCTCCTTGTCTAGAAGCAATGCATTGGCTTTCGAACACAGATAGATCAGCTGATCAATATATTGTCTTCATTTCTTTAAATCAACCACTTTATTAGGATATTTATGATTCATGGTGCCACAATCAGGATAGAAAATAGGTTTATCTCAGACCTAAAATACTTTAGATCAGGATAGAAAATAGTTGGATCTCAGAACTAAAATCCTTTAGATCAGGATAGAAAATAGTTGGATCTTAGAACTAAAATCCTTTAGATCAGGATAGAAAATAGGTGGATCTCAGAACTAAAATCCTTTAGATCAGGATAGAAAATAGGTGGATATCAGAACTAAAATCCTTTAGATCAGGATAGAAAGGTGTAATGTTGACTGCTGTTCTCAAGTTTGACATTTTTACCTACTATGTTTCTTTGTTTTGTTCACATGTGACGTCGTTGTCAACATAATAGAATTTTGTGCAACTGTCATACAAGTGACAGGTTAAGTTATAGATAGCTATAAAATCAGGTTCAATTCCACCATTTTCTACATAGTATATGTAAATACCTGAACCAAGCAGGGGCGGATTCAGCCATTTTGAAAAGGAAGGTTCCTAACCCAGGACAAAGGGGGGGTTCCAATTACATGTCCCCATTCAAATGCATTGATCGTCCAAAAAAAAGGGGGGGGTTCCAACCCCCTGAAACCCCCCCTCCCCCCCCTTTGGATCCACCCCTGCCAAGTCAGGTATATGACAGTTTTCATCCATTGGTTTGATGTGTTTGAGCTTTTGATTTTTGCCATTTCAATAATTACAGGATTTTCATTCTTAATTTTCCTCAGAGTTCAGTATTTTTGTTATTTTAATGCTTACCCTCTCATTACTTTGTCAAACCTTTTGGATATTATAGATGTGATAATCTATCAAGAGCACTATACATAAATGAATGACGTACAAGAAAGTTGCATGTCAACAATATTGAGTTCCAGATCCGCAACCTTAAAACCTTACAGACTTATCTATGCAATTTTGAAGATAGATCGAGGTGTATGTTAATTCCTTATTAAATTTTTCAACTCTAAAAATATAAGGTAGATTAACCTTAAGAGGAAAATTTATCTGTAACTGTTTTTATTGTTATGAACTTGTTTTTGCCAGAAAATGCAGTGAAAAGGGACACAAGCTGATATTCACTTAAGAAGGAGCCATGTATATATAACTGTTATCCATAAGGTACAAAATGGTCCACATGCATATAAATTATTCATGAGGTGCAGTATGGCATATATACATGTTTGAACTTTTAAATATAATTAATAAAGTAACGAAATAGCATACATAGAAATTTAATACATCATAATTCATGTAACTGGAAGGAAATGGTGAACATAAAATATTCCATCAGGTACATGTATATGAAAAAGAGGGACAGTCAAACTCCTAAATCGAAAATAAACTGATAACGCATGATGGCTTAAAATGAAAAGGACAAACAGACAAACAATAGTACACATGACATGACAACATAGAAAACTAAAGAATAAAAAACACGAACCCTACCAAAAACTAGGGGTGATCTCAGTTGCTCAGAAAGGGTAAGCAGATCTAGTACAAAATGGTCAGGGATGAAATGTTTGTTGTTGGGTAAGGAATGGATAGGGAACGAAATGACTATATTTCGCAGTATAATAACTTAATAAGGTTCTTTCTAAATGTCATTCATGAATATATTTTTCTGACTAACATTATTGTGCATCTCATGATCAGACAATGCTTTTAATGCAGAATGTAAAAAATCTTTTATGCCAATCTGACATAAATTGTATAATCTATGGGCAATTGTGTGCAGTATGTCAGTAAATTGTTTTGTAATCACTAAGCAAATGCTAAGGGTAGAAAAAGGGGGAGGTAGGTTTATATGGAAATGTTAGTTCTAATATTTTGCCTATGTATAGATTTTCAACATTTGTAATATTTATAAATTTATATTAACCTTATCGATATAATTTGTACAAGCCAAATAAGTTATTTTGTACTTTCATTTCACATGTTTACCTTGCTTGTAAGCGGTTTTTGAGAATTGTGGGATAGATCACGTGACATGCTGATCGAAAAAAAAAGAGGATGATTTTTCTCCAACTGGTCAACATACTTTCAAAACATCAATAACGTAACACATGGTAAGATACTATCGACAACAACATTCCAAAACTGATGCACTATTGCAATAATACATAATTAATTGCCATCCGAAATTACACATTGAATCGTCGACATTTAAGTGACACAGTTTTTGTTATTGATCCGGAAGATAACTCGACGGCCATTTTGATAATATATTGATTGAACAAAACCTGTTTACTGCGAAAACAAGTTCAAGTTGAATTATATCCTACATCTGCATAACAAAATAAATTCGTGCATAGAATGCATATTAAAATAAAGATTATACTCTGACATTGCAAAAGCCTGGCAACAGCAATTATACTGGGTTTTTTTTCAGGCAGTCCTTATGACATGTATGAATAAATATAACTTATAATTCATTCAGCATGCTCCCTCAACATTTTATATTAGATAAATATAAATGGTTTTTTTTCCAGAAACTAATATGTGGTGCGCATTTGAATTTTTTCTAGTTGTAATTTTATTCATGCATTGAAAACTTGTGGAGCGTGCGACATAAAAAAATAATATTCAAAAATACCCATTGACTATTGCGCATGCAGTTTAAAAAAAAAAACATTAATGCAAATAAATAAACATGTTTTCAAGTTTATCAGGTTGGGAACAAACCCCCTATATGGTGATTATACCTGTATAGAGGGATAATCCTTCTTTAGAGCAGTCTTCACAATGAACTGCAAAATCTACAGGCCCGGAGCTCAATTTTTGAAAATTTTTAGTTAGATTCTGTTGGCCTGTAGATATGATTTTTACAGGCCCGAGAGCAATTTTACCAGCCTGGGCTGCCTGGGCTGCCACTCAGCGTGAAGACTGTTAGAGGGTAAAAATTATCCCTCTATAGAGGGGTATTTTTGTTTGCACTGGATTTAAAGCAAATTAGGGCAGAATGGCATTTTCTAGTTCTATTGGCTATAATCTCTAGCATTATATGCATCAACATATGCACTTTACTAAAAATTGGGATAACCAGTTTTCTGCTAAAGTGACAAAACTTGCAATCTATTGTATACCTATCTGAACACCTGATTAACAACAAAAGGAATAGTTCATGTTAAATCTAACAATAGAAATTCTGTTCAGTGAGGCATAAGTGAGTAGAATTTGTAACAAAAAAAAAGATCTGGCGTGACATTTGGAACAAATTTCATAGGAAATATGTTCTGCCGGAACTTATATCACAGAAAATATGTTCCAGCACTGTAAAATTTGTTCCGGAACAAATTTTTTGACCAAATATGAAATAAGTTCCGGAACAAATATCATAGCTCCATGAATTTTGTGCCAGTTAATATTAAAAGTTTTAAATAAGTTCCTGTGATATTAGTTTAAGACCAATATGTACATATTTCAAAGAAATCAATAAATAAGTTCTTCTCAAACCTATTTTCACTGAAATAAAGTACCTTTGCAACATATTGCACAGCGAAACATTTTCTTGTTACACTTAAATTTTATAAATCAAGCTAAATGCTGTACTGAGCAGTGATTGGGAAGGACGTGCGCCCTGCGCCTATAGCGCATATTGACAATAAATGGCGCATACAGTGACAAATGTAAGCGCCCACGTGGCGCACAATATTTTTCACTTCGTTTCGAAACGTTTAGATATCATCAAATGAATTTCCGATCGTGTTCCGTGCGCCATGTGTATGTACACAACTGCGTAATGTTCCTCCAATAATAGGAGCACCTATATATTTTTGGGACGTCTCGGGTGTTTCCCTATGATAATAGAACCATGCGATGTAACATCTCGGGTGTTTTCCTATTGTAATAATAGAACCATGCGGTCTAACTGATAACCCGAAAAACGTAATTAAGCATCATTCATGATATATATTTTTTTGTAAACAACTTTACATTTGTGAAATTTGGCTAGTACAGACGAGATCTAACTCTAATAATAATCTCATGTAGTTTAGCTTGTTATTATTTCGATTAAAGAACCAGAAAGACTTTTTAGGAATATAGTTTTTGTCTCCATAAAAGACGCTTTATTGTCCTTGTCATTTTTTGGTCTTTGGCTCGTTTTGACATTTTGCAAACATGACTTCAGCGATTTGTTGTTTTGTTCTATGAATTAATGGTACTCTATACTGTTATTCTTGTCACCGTGATGACGTTTTAATAATACAAGAAGTGCAGAGGAAATGCCTGAAATGTCCTCTGATACGGAACGTCTGGAATAAGTATGGTATCGACGAAGACCCAAATTTAATGTACAAAAAAAACCCCATGAACATGAACAAGGCAACAGTACCAGTTTAAACATTGTAAATAAAGGTTAACTTAATTACAATGTATTGTTGGGATTGGAAGAAGTTATTGTATATTCATTGAAATTGAAATTACAAAATCACAGGAACAATATCAATGATTTTATTTAAAATCATAAAGGTAAGTACCAACACCTCTTTGCCAAAATATACTGATACTTTTTTTTTTTTTTTTTTTTACAGAAGTCAATTCAAAGGGCCCACTCATTTGACAACATGGCCCATTATTTTTTAAAATGGCCCATTGAATTCATTTTTGAGGGGCCCTGGGCCCATAGTTAAAAAAACCTTCCAGATCACTGACTGAGTGTGCTGGCATTGGATACATGTGCAATTGAAGGGATGACTGTAAAGTTCTACAGGATAAAGCGATGGTAATTTAGCATAATTTGTATCTATGTTATATGTGGTATTCCTCCTTGGTTCCTGTTAACTGTCATGGCCCTGTTTCTAGTCATACATGTACATTGTACTTGTCATGGAACAGTTTCAAAAGAGTGTGTCTTTTGTTTCTTCGTGTCTTTTGGAAACATTAATCAGTTATTTTGTCCTTTTCAAATTCGTTCATATGTTCTACATGTTCATCTTTGACTTTAATTTTTTCTGAAAGATTTCTCTTATCCTACTCTTTTCTGGCTCAAAGTGGGACTGTTATTTTGATGCTTTTTACGTTTATAATTAAACATTTGCTATAGTCCACAAGGTTCTTATTGGATGATTTACATTTTTCATTTGTTATATTATCAATATATTATACTTATTTTTATAATGCACTTGAACGATAAACTTTAAACTCATTGATGACAAATGTTCAGTATATTAAGATAACCTGTTTAACCAGTGGAACATATTTCACAGACTAGGAACTTATTCTACCAGGTGAGGAACAAATTTCACAAACCCAGAACTTATTTCACCAGGTAAGGAACAAATCTCATAAACCTGGAACCTATTTCACTAAGTATTAGGAACACATTTCACCAGGTAAAGTGTGGAACTTATTTCATAGAGATGGAACAAATTATATTGAAATTATCTATGAAAAAAGTTCTCCCAGAACATATTTCCTGTGATATTCCTGTGATATTAGTTCCACTGGAACTTTTGTCACAGGAACAAATTTTGGCTCACAAATTTACCTGATCATCACAGCTTTCAATCATGGTTGACAATAGATTTTATATTTAGTCAGATAAGCATCAAACTGGGCATGTGCATATTAAATTAAGTACATCAATTGGTGCATCAACTATTCCAGGTTACTGCCATAATAAGAAGAGAATGCCATTCTGCCCTAATTTGCTTTAAATCCAGTGCAAACAAAAATACCCCTCTATAGAGGGATAATTTTTACCCTCTAAAGAAGGATTATCCCTCTATACAGGTATAATCACCATATAGGGGTTTGTTCCCAACCTGTTTATACTTCTAATCATTTTCTGTGCATTATTTTTATTTATATTTGCTTGAGGGGTGAATTGGAATTAAAAATGCAATTGAAAAAAAACTATTTCGCTCAATTACGTAAAATATAATGGGTATATATAGAAACCATAATTTGGGAATTCTTATCTGGAGCTCGGATATATCTTCGTATAAATGCATGTATGATATATTGTTATGTTAAATCATTAAACATGTTAACATGGTTAAAGGAGTGCTAGCTTCAAGATCCATTCTAAAATTAAATTACTGTCAATTCATTATTGTTCATTAGATTCCAATTTTTGTGGATTTTGTTGGTACTTAAATTGTCCAACAAATAATTAATTACTTTTAATTCAGAAATTATTGCATGCAATTATTGCAATATTGTCATTTTACACTAATATGCGATTTTAATGTTTTCAATATTGACCAAAATTCAGTTAAATTCATATAAAAAATGTCAAAATGTGAGTGTAAATTAATATTGCGATTATAAATCTGTCCCATTTTTCGCAATAATAAAAATATCGCAATAATTTCTGAATTTACAGTATGCAGAGGCATGTATGCAGACCTCGGCATGACCAATACATTAAATATCTGCAAACATTCAAGTTTACCTAGACCTCAATCCATGTAAATTGGTACCCACGAAAATAAGTGAATTCACAGTATTTTGTTCAAATAAACTTTGATGATGAACTACATTTTTTTCATGTATTCACTTGTCATGGTTGTTGTCTGTCACATGTACATTGTATCAATAATATATATATAAGCAAATTATGATGTGAAGAAATGCTAAAAAATAAAGTAATATATAAATATAATTATTATTTGTAGGATTCTTTCTGTAGCACTATTAAAGTAAATTCGAAGATCTATATGTTTTTATTTTTACAGGACCTACATGTATCTAAAATAAAATGAAACTATTTAATGAATGGTAAACAGAACAGTTAAAGAGAAATATTAATTGAAGGATGAGTTTGTAGAAATGGAAATAAACAGCCCAACAATTGAACAGGAGACTTTAGTAAATCGTTCCCCAAACTGTGAAATGGAAAGAGCTGAAGAAAACATGTCTGACCAGCGTACAACAGACTTTGTAGAAAACAGCCATTCCATTACTGATTCTAGGAACTCTGAAAGTACAGAGAAACCAGATGATACAACACAATCAGATGAAACAAACATAGAGACTTTGCCATTAACTTCTGCAGGTAAAATGGACTTGGAGGTTGGTAATGGTATGGAGTGTCTTGATGAATTAGATGGATCCCCTAGACCTGCCAATGATGAAAGCCCCAATGATGGAGGTGATCCTGAGAAGGAGGTAGTTACTGATATGGAGTTTCAGGATGGATCTGTTGTACCTGTTACAGATGACACAACCATTGAAGGAAGTAATCCTGTGAATACCGAGGACAATGAGGTATAACTTATCAAATTATCAGCTCAGTATACTGAGGACAATCAAGGGTATAACTTGTCAAATTATCAGCTCAGTATACTGAGGACAATCAGAGGTATAACTTGTCAAATTATCAGCTCAGTATACTGAGGACAATCAGAGGAATAACTTGTCAAATTATCAGCTCAGTATACTGAGGAGAATCAGAGGTATAACTTATCAAATTATCAGTTCAGTATACTGAGGACAATCACTTCAATCAGAGGTATAACTTATCAAATTATCAGCTCAGTGTACTGAGGACAATCAAGGGTATAACTTGTCAAATTATCAGCTCAGTGTACTGAGGACAATGAGGTATAACTTATCAAATAATCAGCTCAGTATACTGAGGACAATCAGAGGTATAACTTGTCAAATTATCAGTTCAGTATACTGAGGACAATCAGAGGTATAACTTATCAAATTATCAGCTCAGTATACTGAGGACAATCAAGGGTATAACTTGTCAAATTATCAGCTCAGTATACTGAGGACAATCAGAGGTATAACTTGTCAAATTATCAGCTCAGTATACTGAGGACAATCAAGGGTATAACTTATCAAATTATCAGCTCAGTATACTGAGGACAATCAGAGGTATAACTTATCAAATTATCAGCTCAGTGTTCTGAGGACAATCAAGGGTATAACTTGTCAAATTATCAGTTCAGTATACTGAGGACAATAAGGTATAACTTATCAAATTATCAGTTCAGTATACTGAGGACAATCAGAGGTATAACTTATCAAATTATCAGTTCAGTATACTGAGGAGAATCAGAGGTATAACTTATCAAATTATCAGCTCAGTATACTGAGGATGATCAGAGGTATAACTTATCAAATTATCTGTTCAGTATACTGAGGACAATCCGAGGTATAACTTATCAAATTATCAGTTCAGTATACTGAGGACAATCAAGGGTATAACTTGTCAAATTATCAGCTCAGTATACAGAAGGACAATCAGAGGTATAACTTATCAAATTATCAGCTCAGTATACTGAGGACAATCAGAGGTATAGCTTATCAAATTATCAGTTCAGTATACTGAGGACAATCAGAGGTATAACTTATCAAATTATCAGCTCAGTATACTGAGGACAATCAGAGGTATAACTTATCAAATTATCAGCTCAGTACACTGAGGACGATCATAGGTATAACTTATCAAATTATCAGTTCAGTATACTGAGGACAATCAGAGGTATAACTTATCAAATTATCAGCTCAGTATACTGAGGACAATCAGAGGTATAACTTATCAAATTATCAGCTCAGTATACTGAAGACAATCAGAGGTATGAATAACTTATCAAATTATCAGCTCAGTATACTGAGGACAATCAGAGGTATAACTTATCAAATTATCAGCTCAGTATACTGAGGACAATCAGAGGTATAACTTATCAAATTATCAGCTCAGTATACTGAGGACAATCAGAGGTATAACTTATCAAATTATCAGCTCAGTATACTGAGGACAATCAGAGGTATAACTTATCAAATTATCAGCTCAGTATACTGAGGACAATCAGAGGTATAACTTATCAAACTATCAGCTCAGTAATTATCCCTAGACTGGCTATCAATGAATATAATTAGATGTTATTTGACATTTTTTACACATTTAGTTCTAAGAAATTTCATTTTGAATTTTCTACTAATTTTTTATGGCAATTGTGCAAAGCACTATTAACCATGAACTAAAATGAGGGAATAGTAGAATATGCCTGAATGGTTAGAACATCAGACATCATCTTCAAAGCAGAAAATAAATTGAACCTTGAAACTAATTTATGATAAGCTGATAAGTGCATGAAATAATTTTCATGTTTATGAAGTTTTCATATATATAAACTGAAGATGATCAATGTTATATTCAACATGTACATATCCCAGTTATCTATTGTATCACATGTATTTGTAGAGTGACAGAACAGTAGCACAAGAAAGTCCCCTTTTACAGAGAGACATTCAAGACAAGAATGAGGTAATATAAAACAGACACTTTATTCATGTTACCCATGTGAGTGAGTGCATGTATAATGGAGTATAATAATATTTTAAAAAGTTATAGTGTATCTCCTCTGAGATTACTCTTTTATATACATTTTCATTTTCTCTATTTCTGACATTTTTTTTTAAAGTAAATTGCAAACCATCCAAATTGCTCTTTAAATTTGTACATTATTTACTGCCAAATAAACCTATCATTTATCTCAAGATTATTTACTCCAAGAGATCAATTCCCTATATAGCCCCTTTTCCTGATAAACTTACATGTAGCAGTACCGTACCCTTGCAATGAAAACAAATTCTTACCATAAATAGAACTCTAGACTCCTATGAAGAACATATATAGGGCCCCAAAGAATAAATAATGGTCAAAAATCCACATGTCCTAAATACATCCTATTCATGAACATTAGAGAAATTTATCAATGAAATACATGTATATGCTCATATATTCAAGTTACAAAATGGTGTAATACTTGTCAAGAAAATCTCAGAACTTTTGCAAGGTGCAGGAATCTAATATCTGTTCTTAGTTCTAAAAATATTAATGATGTTATTGTTCAAGTCATCTTTGAAAAATTGGAGTTATCTTCCTTTGACCAGATTGTTAACTGAATCAACTACAACCAATAATTTATACATTGCAATATTTAATTTTAATTCCACTGATAAATTAAAGCAATCTTAACCCTGAAGCACTTTGATTATTGAATCAGATAAATTACTTGACATTCCAACAATAACTCAGTTTACTGATTTTATGAGTGAACCTCAACTTCACCTACGTGTTGTTGTTAACTTTCAAACAGAAATCCAATTGTATTCATGTTCTGCATACAAAGTTTAGTGTTTGGCATTGGCACTTTTGAATTTCTTTAAACAAATTCAACATATTTTATTAAACTCCTTATTTTGAGTTGAACTTGAACTAAAAAATCCTGATTCGTTTGTTGGTTTGCACCGGAAATGTTCTTGGAAATCTAACATTTAGTAAGTTGTTGGGCAAAAAAAAGAATTAATAAAAAAAATATTTTTGTAATGAAATATCAGTTGGACTATTCCTAAGAAAGAGATATTGATTTTGTGCAGCCTTAGTTAAACATGTACATGTATGCATGCATTGGTTCAATAATATCCATATCATTATAAATATCAGATACTCATTTCGTTTTACCTTTACTGATTATGTGAAATTTAAAACAAGAACTTTATTTATCAACCTAAAATTCTGATATGAATAAGACCTGTAATGATTACTTATTTCTTTCAGATAAACCTATTTAGTTCAAGTGAAGAATCCTCATCAATGGAAGTTGCAAAGGGAGATAATTGTCACGTACAGGAGGATAATCAGGTATTGTCATCAAATAAATTATCTCCCTTGATAATTGCAAGCAGGGTTTCCGCTGGCGGTCGCCATTTTCGCAATTTGCGAAAAAATAATAATTGTGGCGATAAAAATTCGTCATTTGCGAAAGAATTTGGCGAAAGAAATATATAAACCGATTTATTTTCCTCCATCTTGTTTATTTACTTTTTTTTTAGTTTCTCGGACTTTACCCGATCAGACAATACTCGGAATTCACTTTGACCTCATTAAGATTTAGACAGAAAATCAATAATCAGCTGATTGCATTTTATAGCTATTGACAACAAAGGACTAATTTAAAATAAAGGTGTTGATTGAATTGTTTCACAAAATGATATGGTCAAATGGCTTCCGCTATAAATGTCACATACAGAATTTATTTACATATTTGCGACACACGTGTTTGAAGCAAACTTTTGACATCTCTCCCTTTAAAGATAGTTTTGAAAAGAAAGCTGTTGTTGTGACGAAAATTGTTCAAAAGCAAGAAAAGCTCAGATTTAAAACTTTAATTTTTTTATCCTTTGACTTTAATAAAGTCGTTTGAGTGACACATGCACGTGTTTCAAGCATAGTTGTACGTCTCAACTTTTTCATTTACGATGGTGAAGAATAGAAAACTTTCGTTATGAAAAAATCTATCCAAAAGGCTGGGAACAACCCCTCGAATGAGAGTAACCCTTCAATGTAATGACTACACATGAAATGAGGGATCAATTTCATGTGATAAAAGTTTTGTTTTGTTGTAAAAATTACTTCTTAGTACAAAAGGGCACAACAGGAAAAATATATTTATGTTACTTGGCGAAAAAAAAAAAAAGTGGCGAAAACTATATTGTTTTGGCGAAAGAGGTGGCGAAAAAAATAATTGACCCAGGGGAAACCCTGATTGCAAGATTATTTGCAGGTTTTTTCTACACTTCTTTCTACACTTCTTGAAAGAACAGTAGTCTACACTTCTTGAAAGAACAGTAACCTATAACAGTAACCTAATAAAAAAAACCAATCACAGTGACTGTAATATTGACATGTTTAATTTTAATACTATTATTGATGGTTTTTCAAATGTCATCAAATGAAGCAGAGAAACATCCAAAGTTTGAATGATTATTAATATTCTGTATATCTCTGTTTTACTAGATACTGTCAAGACAAAGGCTTATGACCTCATACATTCCCTTTAATTATTTTTTTTTGACTGAAAAAAAACCATCACTTGTAAATTTGAAAAGCTTGATATGGAAAATCATCACACAATAATCAAAGCAAAATTTGAAAAAATATTAAAAAATCAAGCATTGTGATTTTTTTAATTGTTTATTTTGGTGTGCTTCATGTAATTAACAGTCTTTCTTTTTTTTTTAACTTGGTACAAAAGGAAGAGTGTTGAGGAATTTACTCTATTCTTTTAGAAGTTATAGTTTTAATTATTTTTTACTTTTTTTTTTGTCTTTCAGTATGTTCATCAATGATTTTTAATTTCATAACTGCTTGAATTGTAAGAAATAGTTTTTAAAAAGTCATCTTTTATAAACAATTAAGGATTGATATTTTATTTGTAGAATGTATCACATAACAGCAATACAGAAATTAGATGTTTGAAATACTTAATGAAAAGAAGATAAATACTTTAATCAAAGGGAGATAATCAAAAGAAAAACTGAGAAAAATATTAAATTTTGTCTGTGATATAATTCTTGTTTTTTTCTGTCAACACTTGTATTTCCTTGGGTAAATTACACAAAAACCCTCATTTTAAATCTTACAATTATAATATTACAGTAAATAAAATAAAATTAAATTGTGTTTATATATGTAACTGTAAACACCCAACAACTAATGAGAAATTATACCAATACATAATGGATGTTCTTAATTTATTTCAGGTTGGAGATGATTGTGCCGATGAGTTTTCTATGAATGATCAAGCACATGTAACAACTGATAACAAGTTGGATGTCCAGGAATCCAGACAAATAGCAGATTCTACTAATTTTGATAGAGCAAATGATATAAATGACTCTGAAGAGAGTTATCAAAGCAGTGAGGATGAACCAAATGCCTCCACGAGTTGCAGTCCAAATAATGTCAGTCTGCCGAATGTGGAGGAAAAGCAAATTTCAGATCAGACAGTTTCAAGCTCAGATAATCAAAATGAGGAAGAACCAAACATTAAATCAAAACAAAATGAGAATATTTGGGACAAACTCCAAGAAACAGGTCAGTTTAATAGTAGCTTTGAAACTCCTTCCATGGGAGATAACTCATGTACACAGAAACATTTAGAGAATCAGCCAATAACAAATGAGTTACAACCATCAGTGAACCCGGCATCTTCTGAGTACAAGATGTCTGACTCAAAAAGGGAGATAACTACAGATGATGATGTTATGGACTTCTCTATAGAAATTCAAGGGGATAGCAATGAAGATTGCAGGGAACATGAAGTTACAGGAGATCAAAGTACTCAAAAACAAGCTGATGATGATGATCAGCTAATGGAACCTGACTCACAGGACCCCCATTCTGAACCAGCCTCTCAGGGAACTCATTCTAAACAGGACATCACTGCTGAACCTTCCAGTAGCAACTTTTTACAAAAAATCTCAAATGTAATCAGAAAAATTGATTCTTCAAAATCTATTACAGCTCAAAAGAAAGACAGAGATAATATTTTTTCTGTGCTGAGAGCAGAAATTACACATGAGAATACCTCAAATTCTGAAAAAGATGATACTTTTATCCAAGATTCTGATCATAGAATGGACATTGCATATTCTAAGGAGAAAATGTCAGACGTGGATGAGCAAACTCAGATTGATAAAGAAATGCCTAAGACGTCAGAAGAAATTCAAGCAGTGGAAGTTCAGAATAGTGAGATTTCTTTAAATAAAACCACTGTTATTTCACTGGAAGAAAGTTTAGATGGTAAAGAAACCACAGAAATTAATGCTGAACTACCAGATCAACACAGCAATGAAAATGAACCTGATCATAGCAAAAGTCCAACACCAGGTCTTCAGTCATCTTCTTCAGTTAGTAGCCAAGTAACAGTTGACACTGCAAACAAAACCAATGAGCCAGAAATTATTTCACCACTTAGGACTGAAGGGGACAGGTCATTTATGCAGGCTTTAATACCTGCAAGTCAGTCAGATGCAACTACAAGTTTACCAACAGTTGCAATTAAAACCGAAAACAGTTTTAGTTTGGGACCAATGGAAGAATCTGGGGATATTCTAGATATTTTAGCTCCAACAAACTCTGAAACATCGACTACAAATTCTAGTCCAACTGATAAAAGTAATACACCATTGTCAACAGTTTCAACATCTGGAACATTCCATCCACCTGCAGGTATCAGAATAAAACAGGAACCAGTTGATACTTATAACAATAAATCCAATATGATGGCCAGTCCAATGCCACCAGCAATTTCAACATCAAACAGTCTTGAGCATTTGTCAAGACAAGTCGATAATCTAGTAAGGCCAAGAATACACAATATAGCTAGAAAAAGCACAACAGGGAGACCACATTCAAACAGAAGACCAAAGCCTACACCACCTGTAGATATGAGCTGTAATTCCTATCCCAATGATAATGTGTCCATCACTCCTCTACAGATACAGCCCAGCATGCTGCCAAGAAGTAATGTTACTAATGTTATACAGGCAGGACCAAGGGTAATGCTGCAGCCACAGGCACCACCAACAATTGTTGTGTCATCTTCTAGTTTGTTATATCCTGTACCTCCTGTACCCAGTGTACAAGTTGTACATTCCAGACAAGGACAACCTGTTCAATCTAAACCAGGACCTGTAGCCACCCAGGTTCAAACTTTAACTGTAGTGTCTAACGGAAAGACATTAAATGTTCCAGCGTCTTCAGTGTTTACAGTAACCAAAGTAGGTCCATCAACAAGTACTTCTAAAGCTGCCTCACAACAGTTGCCATTATCTAAAACTACAATCAATATCGACACAGTTGGGTTAAGTGCCATAACAGAACTGATAGCCAGGAAAAACCCAATACCTAACTATAAACCACCACCAGTTCCAGATAATTTAAAATCTATTATTGCAGAAGAAAAGTGCAAAAACATTTGCTATGAATGTGGAGATACATTCCTATTCGAGTCTAGCTTGAAAGTTCATAGATCAAGAACAAGTATGTCTTTAAGCTACAGATGTGAAGAATGTAAATCAACAAAGATCTTCTTCAACAAATGTCAGTTTTTAGGGCATTTGAGAAATCATTTGAATATTGACAAGTCACAAGCTGTGCCTATTCATATAAAGTCTGACTCAATTTCCATAACAACATTGGACCATGGTTCAAACATGAACTACTTGTTCAAATGGCTTGATGATATAGATACAAAACCAGAGTCACTTCCAACAAGACCAAAGGTGAATCAGTCAGTGGTCAAACCAAAAGAAGTCCTGAAAAAAACAGTACTTGTTCATTGTCCTGCAAAAGACCAGTCACTGTCAAAACCAGTAAAAAGTACTACGATAAAGAAGGAAGAAGGATTTCATAGATGCCATGAGTGTGGAGGTATTTATAAACAAGTGTATAAACATTTTGGCTATGATAACGAGGAAATGTGTACACAGTACTCGTGCACTACATGTAAGAAACTACATCCAACTATTTGTTCAGCAAGAGCACACAAGCGAATCCACGACGACAAGGAACCATACATTTGTCCAGAATGTGGTAAAAGTTTCTCAACATTGTACGTAGACGACAAGATGTCTAATCCCAAAGAGTCCTTTGCCTATCATGTGTATTACACCTGTTTCCACACCTGTCGTATGAGGAAAATCAAATGTACAAAATGTGAGAATGATGTAATATGTACTTCTCTCCAGGATTATCAGTTACATCTATCAGAAAAGTTAGAACAGTATTACAAATGTCAGCATTGTCCAATGGCTTTCAAACTACCACAATCATTTCAGAAACATTTAGCAACTCATGAAAATTTAGGCACTAAAAGAAGCTACAAGGTGATTTATCGATGTCATTTGTGTGATTCAGTGATGGATGATAAATCTGTGTTGGATATACACATAACAAAACATGTGAACGAGGCAAAAATCAAAAGTATTGTGGAGTACCGTTGTAGATTTTGCAAGGAATGGTTCAAAACACGCACAGAAATAAAAGTACACACAAGAAACAAACATGGTAGCATAGTTGACAAGCCAAATAGTAGCGCCAATAAGATGTACACTTGTAAATGTCAAGATTGTGGAAAATATTTCGAACATCTTTCTGAAATCCTAAAGCATGAGCTGTTGATGCATTCTGTCAAGGCATCAGAACAACATATGACAAACTACAAATGTCGCACATGTGGACTCATTATTTTCTATGGTAATGGTGGAAATAAGACACATTACTGTATCAACCCAGATCCAACCAAGGCAGCAACCATTAAACACTTTGAAGCAATGAAAGACAAAAGGCTGGTGAAGAAAGGTACCATTCAATCTGAGGTGGAGGAGGATAGTGGTCCATTTATATGTTCATTATGTTCTAAAGAAGAGACATCTCGTAAATCTTTACAAGGTCATCTGTTATATCATCAGACTAAAGGAGATTTGATCTGTTATATGTGTCAGCTTCAGGAGTTCTCTACCTTAGCAGCAGTACATGAACATCAAAGAGTTTGTCCACAGAAGGTTGAAACACAAACAGATGTGAAGGATACAAAAAAGAAAAGGGTAAGAAAGAAGAAACAAGTACTTCCCTGTATAGAATACCCATGTGATGTCTGTGGCTTTTCTTGCTTCAACAAAACAGATCTAGCTAAACACCACAAAGAACATCACAGCGATACAGGAATCTATCCCTGTCATTTATGTAGCTCAACATACCAGTCACAGGAAATGTTGAGAAAACATATAATGGTGACCCATGAAGGGAGGAAAGTACAACTGTCATGCCATGTCTGTAAAAAACGGGGAATCAAGAAGATGTTTTACTCTAAAGAAAGACTTGAAAAACATTTATCCATGAAACATAAAAATTCCCGACATAAAACCCCAGACTCTGACACTGTGGTAAAAGATACTGATTTAATTGACACTGTTTCAGAATCAGATGCAGCAAATGAATCTGTCAAACGTAAGCATGGTGAACTGGACAATTCTGGTCCATTCAAAAAGTTACGGGTGGATGGTGAAGCGCTCTTCACGTGTGCAAAATGTTCATTCACCAGCAATGAAAGAACAAGCTTTGTAACTCATTTAACAGAACATAAATTGGAGAATTCCGTTCAGTGTTTAGAATGTGGGCTTAATTTTGCTGTAATGCCTTCTTTAAACAAACATTTGTTTATGGTACATAAGATCAGAGATTTTGAAAAGTATTGTAAAGAAAATGATATATCTGAATTACCTGAAGCGTTAATGGATGACAGTGAAATCAGAAAAGGTCTGATAAGTGAAAGTGAAAGTGACGAAGTGGATGTGGAAGAGGATGCAGAACCTCTCAATCCATTGGAGTGTAGAGTATGTTCTAAAGTATTTGAAAATGAGGCTGCAGTCAAATCACATTTACGAACTCATGGTATGGCTTTTATCAGGAATAGACGTGCCAAGGCTTCCTCACAAAGTAAAGATACTGTCAATGGTGGAGAGGATACTAGCTTAAGTGACAGTAGCTCCAAAAATTGATGTCATCAGATTTAAACATTTATAATAGGCTTATAAATGTCTACATACTCACCCTTTAATATAAGGGGTATAGTTGATTCATTGACAACTATACCAGGCATCCCCTTATTTTAATATTAAGATTTCATATTACGGCTTGTTTCCTTTTAACATAGATTTTTATACGACCGCAAAATTTGAAAAATTTTTCGTCGTATATTGCTATCACGTTGGCGTCGGCGTCGTCGTCGTCGTCGTCGTCCTGCGTCCGAATACTTTTAGTTTTCGCACTCTAACTTTAGTAAAAGTGAATGGAAATCTATGAAATTTGAACACAAGGTTTATGACCACAAAAGGAAGGTTGGTATTGATTTTGGGAGTTTTGGTCCCAACATTTTAGGAATTAGGGGCCAAAAAGGGCCCAAATAAGCATTTTCTTGGTTTTCGCACTATAACTTTAGTTTAAGTTAATAGAAATCTATGAAATTTTGACACAAGGTTTATGACCACAAAAGAACGGTTGGGATTGATTTTGGGAGTTTTGGTTTCAACAGTTTAGGAATTAGGGGCCAAAAAAGGGCCCAAATAAGCATTATTCTTGGTTTTCGCACAATAACTTTAGTTTAAGTAAATAGAAATCAATGAAATTTAAACACAATGTTAATGACTACAAAAGGAAGGTTGGTATTGATTTTAGGAGTTTAGGTCCCAACAGTTTAGGAATTAGGGGCCAAAAAGGGACCCAAATAAGCATTTTTCTTGGTTTTCGCACCATAACGTTAGTATAAGTAAATAGAAATCTATGAAATTTAAACACAAGGTTTATGACCATAAAAGGAAGGTTGGTATTGATTTTGGGAGTTTTGGTCCCAACAGAATAAGGGGCCCAAAGGGTCCAAAATTAAACTTTGTTTGATTTCATCAAAATTGAATAATTGGGGTTCTTTGATATGCCGAATCTAACTGTCATGAATGTGTATGTAGATTCTTAACCTTTGGTCCCGTTTTCAAATTGGTCTACATTAAGGTCCAAAGGGTCCAAAATTAAACTTAGTTTGATTTTGACAAAAAATGAATCAGTTAGGTTCTTTGATATGCTGAATCTAAAAATGTACTTAGATTCTTGATTATTGGCCCAGTTTTCAAGTTGGTCCAAATCGGGGTCCAAAATTAAACTTTGTTTGATTTCATCAAAAATTGAATAAATGGGGTTCTTTGATATACCAAATCTAACTGTGTATGTAGATTCTTCATTTTTGGTCCTGTTTTCAAATTGGTCTACACTAAAGTCCAAAGGGTCCAAAATTAAACTTAGTCTGATTTTAACAAAAATTGAAATCTTGGGGTTCTTTGAAATGCTGAATCCAAAAATGTACTTAGATTTTTTATTATGGGCCCAGTTTTCAAGTTGGTCCAAATCAGGATCCAAAATTATTATATTAAGTATTGTGCAATAGCAAGTCTTTTCAATTGCACAGTATTGCGCAATGGCAAGAAATATCTAATTGCACAATATTGTGAAATAGCAAATTTTTTTTTAATTAGAGTTATCTTTCTTTGTCCAGAATAGTAAGCAAGAAATATCTAATTGCAAAATATTGTGCAATAGCAAGATTTTTTTTAATTGGAGTTATCTTTCTTTGTCCAGAATCAACTTAAATCTTTGTTATATACAATATACAATGTATATTCACTTTTTACTACCAACTGATAAATTAAAATAATCTTTACCATTCAGTGATAACAAGCAGTTTTTTTTACATCTTAATATTTTATGATGTATTTAAATGAGTAGTTATTGTTGCAAACTCCATTAGAAATTTTAATTGAGATTAGTTTTGGAATAAGGGAAAGGGGAATGTGATTAAAAAAATTGGGTTCAATTTTTCTCATTTGAAATTTCATAAATAAAAAAGAAAATTTCTTCAAACATTTTTTTGAGAGGATTAATATTCAACAGCATAGTGAATTGCTCTAAGAGAAAACAAAAATTTTAAGTTCATTAGAACACATTCATTCTGTGTCAGAAACCTATGCTGTGTCAACTATTTAATCACAATCCAAATTTAGAGCTGAATCCAGCTTGAGTGTTGTGTCCATACTTGCCCCAACTGTTCAGGGTTCAACCTCTGCGGTCGTATAAAGCTACGCCCTGCGGAGCATCTGGTTTCATATGAAATGAAGTATAGGTAAATATGTTTTTGTATATAATTATTATTATTGAACGATTTATTTATTTTGCAATAAGGTTAAGGAAGGACAAAATATTGGTATCTTTTAACTTATCTGATATTTAATTATTATTGATGATAAACTTTATATCCCTATAGCTAAAGTAAACCATTTTGCTTCATCATTTTTAAGTTCAAACCCTAAAAATTAATAAGTTTAAAAGATTGGAAAAAAGTTTTATCATGTTTAGTTGGAGATTTATTTATTATCCTTTAGTCCAATGAATTATTCATCCACAGAAATGTTTTAACTGTCTGCTTAACTTGATAAATTCCATTATGTGTTATTTGTCTGTTGTTTTGAACAATATCAATAGTTTTGCTTGTTTTTTTTTATCTGAACTATGAATTCTTAATTATAATACCTGCTATAAATAAATATACCAGCTGATATAAAATTGGGTTTTTGTCATCTTTTTGTCACCATGCCTTAATGTTTAAGCAAAAATTAACTTATTGTTATGCTTTCAAATGGTAGTACATTTTGTAATGCTTTTTTGTCATTTTTGTATTGAAGCAAATTTTCCTTAATTATTTTTTTGTTAATTCTCTATGTATAATGTAAATTCAGAAATTGTTGTTTTGATTGATTATTGTGATTTTTGAAGAATGGGTAAAAAAAATCGATTCAAAATTGCTATTTCAGTAAATGCTACATACAAATAAATCTATAAAATTTTAAAGTGCAATTTTTTTTTTTGGCAACTATTTAACTATTCTGTTGCAGTTTTTGCAGTTATATAAACTGTTAGAAAAATGATATAGTATGTGGTAAAATTTCTGAAAACATTTCGTGTGTTTATTTGAAGTCAAACTGCAGTCATCATAGATGTAAAATGAATTCTATATTGAGACATGGTACAGACCTAAGGTAGTATGTCATATTATTAGTTGGACCAACAAATGATAAAATGTTTTTATTAAATTGTCAAGTGAAGTTATTATTCTATCTGCAGTGGCGGATCCAGAACTTTTCCTAAGGGGGGCCCGCTGACTGACCTAGGGGGGGGGGGCGCTCCAGTCATGCTTCAATGTTTCCCTATATAATCAACCAAATTTTTCCCACAAAAGGGGGGCCCCCCTAGATCCGCCTATGATCTCTTAAATAACTTATTACTAGGGTACTGTGGATTCATTTGTTTTGGTGGGTCCCATTTTTCTTGGATATTTAATTTTGTGGTTTTGCCAAACTGCTTATCAGCCTATAGAAAACTTCTTTCAACATTTGAATTTGGGGTTCCAAAAAAAAATTGGAATTTTTTTACATAATATTTTTAGTTAATAAAAAGACAAAAATGGGCCATTATACTTGTTCATTTACTCCTATGAAATTCAATTTAAAGTAGTTAAGTATACTGTATATAACTGTTCTGTAGAATTATCTCTTCTATTAAGTCAATGTCTACTTATTTTATTATGAATTTATCCGCATATTGTAAATAAAATTTTGCTATAGATCAACAAAGTTACAAATGAGTTATATATCTAGATCTAAATATACAGATATCAGCAAAAATTCTGCCAATCAATTGTGTTTCTAAGATTTGAATAATACTAACATGCTACTATGGGATGATATATTTTATTTGCTCAATTTATGTCAACATGATGTATGTTCCTTATTGTAAGAAGTATTAGAAATAGATGTGTTATATAATGTTGAAAGTTATTTGTTTATTGTTTGTTTTATGAATTTGTATATACATCATTTTTACATTGTCCCTAAACATTTTATTCAATATATTACACATATTACTCAATGTTTTTTCATAATTTATTTCACATTTGTTTCTTCCTAATTACAAATGTACTATCATATACATTACATTTGCAAAAGAGAGTTGGATTTTTGTTACCTGTGGTGAAGATTGTTGCAGAATGCAAAACATGCTTATCCAATATTTGGTGTATAGGATTATAGGATTTTGTGGAAAAAGTCTGTTTCAAAAAAGAAAGTTCAAACATTCAACATTCAATTTCTATGTTGTGTTCTGTATTCTTTTATTTTTCTGTTGGTCTTTTTCTTGTTAAGCCATGGCGTTGTTAGTTTAATTTCAACTTACTGTGAATTCAGAAATTATTGCCATGTTTTTATTATTGCGTAAAATGCGACAGGGTTATAATTGCAATAATTTCAACTCGCATTTTGAAATAATTTTAGAATTAAACAGGATTTTTCTCAATATAGCAAAAATTTAAATCACTCTTTAGTCTAAAATGACAAAATTGAAATAATAAATGCGCGCCATTGTTAAATACTTTTAAATGGCATGAACATTATTGGTAATTTTTGTGCAGTTGCATTAAGGCATGAATAAAAAAATTAGTTCACACCAGATATATATTATACGTTTGTCAGCTCCATCGATATCAGACTTGAAAGTAAACTGTAAATTCAGAAATTATTGCGAGGTTTTTATACGACCGCAAAATTTGAAAAATTTTTCGTCGTATATTGCTATCACGTTGGCGTCGTCGTCGTCGTCGTCCGAATACTTTTAGTTTTCGCACTCTAACTTTAGTAAAAGTGAATGGAAATCTATGAAATTTTAACACAAGGTTTATGACCACAAAAGGAAGGTTGGTATTGATTTTGGGAGTTTTGGTCCCAACATTTTAGGAATTAGGGGCCAAAAAGGGCCCAAATAAGCATTTTCTTGGTTTTCGCACTATAACTTTAGTTTAAGTAAATAGAAATCAATGAAATTTAAACACAATGTTAATGACTACAAAAGGAAGGTTGGTATTGATTTTGGGAGTTTAGGTCCCAACAGTTTAGGAATTAGGGGCCAAAAAGGGACCCAAATAAGCATTTTTCTTGGTTTTCGCACCATAACGTTAGTATAAGTAAATAGAAATCTATGAAATTTAAACACAAGGTTTATGACCATAAAAGGAAGGTTGGTATTGATTTTTGGAGTTTTGGTCCCAACAGAATAAGGGGCCCAAAGGGTCCAAAATTAAACTTTGTTTGATTTCATCAAAATTGAATAATTGGGGTTCTTTGATATGCCGAATCTAACTGTCATGACTGTGTATGTAGATTCTTAACTTTTGGTCCCGTTTTCAAATTGGTCTACATTAAGGTCCAAAGGGTCCAAAATTAAACTTAGTTTGATTTTGACAAAAAATGAATCAGTTAGGTTCTTTGATATGCTGAATCTAAAAATGTACTTAGATTCTTGATTATTGGCCCAGTTTTCAAGTTGGTCCAAATCGGGGTCCAAAATTAAACTTTGTTTGATTTCATCAAAAATTGAATAAATGGGGTTCTTTGATATACCAAATCTAACTGTGTATGTAGATTCTTCATTTTTGGTCCTGTTTTCAAATTGGTCTACACTAAAGTCCAAAGGGTCCAAAATTAAACTTAGTCTGATTTTAACAAAAATTGAAATCTTGGGGTTCTTTGATATGCTGAATCCAAAAATGTACTTAGATTTTTTATTATGGGCCCAGTTTTCAAGTTGGTCCAAATCAGGATCTAAAATTATTATATTAAGTATTGTGCAATAGCAAGTCTTTTCAATTGCACAGTATTGCGCAATGGCAAGAAATATCTAATTGCACAGTATTGTGAAATAGCAATTATTTTTTTTTAATTAGAGTTATCTTTCTTTGTCCAGAATAGTAAGCAAGAAATATCTAATTGCAAAATATTGTGCAATAGCAAGATTTTTTTTTAATTGGAGTTATCTTTCTTTGTCCAGAATCAACTTAAATCTTGAGAGGATTAATATTCAACAGCATAGTGAATTGCTCTAAGAGAAAACAAAAATTTTAAGTTCATTAGAACACATTCATTCTGTGTCAGAAACCTATGCTGTATCAACTATTTAATCACAATCCAAATTTAGAGCTGAATCCAGCTTGAATGTTGTGTCCATACTTGCCCCAACTGTTCAGGGTTCAACCTCTGCGGTCGTATAAAGCTACGCCCTGCGGAGCATCTGGTTATTAATGCGAAAAATGCGACAGAGTTGTAAACTCAATAATTTAAACTTGCATTTAGAAATATTTTATATGAATTAAAAATTAAAATCGCATTGAAGTCTAAAATGACAAAATCGCAATAATAAATGCACGCAATAATTTCTGAATTAACAGTAATTCTATCAAAAAACAATGAAATTCGACTTTAATATTAGAACCTACATAAAGAAATAAAAAAAAAAGTGGTATGATTGCCAATGAGACAATTCTCCACCAGCGACCAAATGCCATACAAAGGTTAATTTACGTGATAGATATTTAGTCATTAGTAGATGCAGTTGATTTTAATTGATATAAGGTTGTGGCTATATTGATCAGTTTTTTGTCTCCCATGATGAAGCCAAAAAGCGAGACATATGTATGCTGTTTTCATCGACGGTTAACAATGTATTAGTTTGCTTAGGTTTATGGTGAACCACTAGTGGTAAGTCAAAGATATTTGGTTTGCAGTTGTATAAGCATTGGCACATCTCATTACTATGGAGATTATTTTACCCCGCCCCCTCAGTTATTGTCTATTGACTTTGAAACTTTTGCTTAGAATCATGTATTATTTTGTGATAAGGTGATTTTTAAAACTAGTAATGGTTCATTGACTTTGAATATTTGCAAAACTTACATGTAAAAAGTTGCTATTTTCAACTTTTGCATTTTCGTAATTTTAAAAAAGCAAGAATTTCTCTGTGATAACCTGTTTATCAATTGCTAACAGGTCAGTTTTTAGTGTTAAAACTTGATTTATGATATCCCAGTTTGACTTGTTTACTGCATAGGAATTCTTCTTCTTCCTGTTACGAGTCGAACTCGGTAGTAAAGTGTAATTGACTTGAGCGCATATCAAACAGACAGGAGGCCACTCCTCTAGCCAAAAGTAAAAGTCCAGGAAAAGAACTGGATGGTAATAACAATAAAATATTGATCTTAATTACATCTATGTACACTGGTTATCCTGCTGTCTATTTCAGATGTGGCTGGGTCCAGGGGAAGGAATTCACTCTGGCCCTGAAGTCCTCTAGAGATCCGGACTCCACTACAGATTCGGGGGATTTTATTCCATTCTCTAGTTGTTTTTGGGAAGAATGAGTGGCAGTAGACATCCCTCTTCACTCTAGTTTGTCTAAGTTTGTGGTTGCCCCTGGTCCTACTGTCCCCTGTTGTGTAGTATTTGGCTGGATCAATGGCAATGAACTGGTGTTGAGTCTTGTAACACAGCACCAGGCTCTGTATCATCGTCTGTGCTGCAGCGATTCCCACCGAAGTTGCTCCAGTAACTTAGTAACACATCCAGGAGAGTTGTCCTGGTAGTAACTATAAACAAAGCGAGCTGCTCGTCTTTGTACCTGCTCTATGTCGCGTATGGTGGTGATTTGGTGAGGATCCCATACTGGGGAGGCATATTCCAGGATTGGTCTTACGAGCGTAGAGTAGGCTGTGGCATCTGTTGCTGGAATACACCTACCAAAATTTCTCCATAAGAAGCCAAGTGTTTTTGAGGCTTATGGTTTTCGAGAATCACACACAGTTCTGTTAGACATTCAAGCTGGAAACCTCTTACCCTGTAATAATTCATTTTACGAAGAAGTCTGGCATGTGGAACCTTGTCAAAGGCCTTTGCGAAATCTAACAAGATGATGTCTGTCTGGTCGACGTCCGCCATGTTCTTAGTTATTTCATTTATAGTTATTACCAGATGGGCCTCGCATGACGTTTGGTTTTAAACCCATGTTGTTCGTCGCAGAGTATGTTGTTTTGGTCAAAGTGGTCAATGATAGAACTGTGAACTATGTGCTATAGCAGCTTACATGAGATGAATGTAAGGACACTGGACGTTAGTTTGCAGCTGTATGTTTTTCCCCTTTCTTAAGGACTGGGACTATGTTGGCTGTCCTCCAATCTTCTGGTACTGACCCCTGGTCCATTGACAGTTGGTACAGTCTAGTCAGGTAAGGTGATAGTTGATCAGCAGTATTCTTTAGGATGAAGGCTGGTATGTCATCTGGGCCAGTGCCTTAAACGGTCTTAGTCCTCGAAGTAGTAATGTTACACCTTTCTGACTGATTTTTATTGGTCTCATTGTTGGATGTTGACTTGGTCCTTTATCTGGCATGTTGTTTAGGTCTTCTTGGGTGTATACTGAGTGGAATTGGCTGTTTAGTATAGCAGCTTTTGTTTGTGTGTCGCTGTGTAGGTATCCATCTTTATTTTTTAGGGTTGTTATACCTGAGGAATCCTGTTTCCTACTCTTTATGTATGACCAAAATCTTTTTGGGTTCTTGTATAAATAACCACTGACTATATATTGCATGCATTTTGTATATACTCGTCTAGACTCGTTGAAGTTCAGATTTGATGGGTTTTTTTACCGTTTCCAGTCCTTTGGTGAGTTGTTGAGTTTAGCTTTGGAGTTAGCTCTTTTTTCTGTTAGCTTTAATGTCTTAGTTGGGTATTCATCTAAGGATGGCTCTGTCTAGCAAGTGATGTTTTTGTTGGTACGTATTTCCCCATGGATTCCTTTATTATTTGTTTTATTGATGTCCACATGTTGTTAATATCATCAAAATTTGTCTTTTTGAAAGTATCAAATTGGCTGTTAAGATGTTTCCCTATACTCTTTGTCTGCTTTCTTCCATAGGTATATTTTTCTCTGTTGTATCGGTTTGTTGATATTTGCTGATATGTCCACTAATACTATGTCGTGGTCGCTACTTCCTATAAGTGGCAGTATTTTGCATCTCTCTATGTGTCTGAATTGGAGTGATATGGGCCAGTAATGTTTTCACAGATGACTTTCTTGTGTGACTGTTTATGTTAAGATGTTATTTTTACCACTATTGTCATCCTCCCCAAAAAAAAATGTACAAGCAGTACCTAAATCAACTTTATAATGGAAACGGGGAATATGTCAAAGAGACAACAACTCGACAAAAGAGCCACGAATGGGTCTTCAAAGCAGTGAGAAAATACCACACCTGGAAGTGGGCCTCAGATGGCCCTAAATAAAAATGTGAACTAGTTCAGTGAAAATGGACGTCATACTAAACTCCAAAACATATAATTGAACTAAAATTAGAAATACAAGACTAACAAAGGCCAGAGGCTAACGGCTTGGGACAGACGCAAACATGTAGCGTGGTTTAACATGTTTTGTGAGATCTCAACCCTCCCCTCTACCTCTAGCTAATATAAAATAAAGAAAAACACAGCAATTCACATATATGGGCGTTTTTCAATAAAAGCGTGACTTTCAGACCTAAAAAAAATGGAAAATCAACTTGTCTAAAATTTTATTTCAAGAATTATTTTGAATACCTCTATTATAGACCTGTTTGTAAACAAAAAGTGCAATCTTAACTTCTCTTTAAAATGATATTATTTTCATAATTTGTGTACTGTTTCGTAGGGGACATTTGTGTACTACGAAACTGCTTCTAAACACACATCTTATTGCAATTTTAAATGTCTCCTGTAGACATTCCAGTTTGTTTACCTTATATACTAGAAAGATCTCATTTTTTTCTGAATTGGAGAACCATTTTTTATCTAAAAAGATTAGACAGTACTTCACATATGAAGGTACAACTCATGTTACGTAGTGGACATTTTGATGCGTTTCGTAGTTGACAAAACCGTTTCGTAGTTGACATCAACCCTATATTATGTTAATAAAAACATACTAAAAATTACATGAAACTAACCCTTGTTATTTGTTTTGCACGAATATAATTAAAATATAATATAATATAAAGAGTAAAATAAGACTGCATGGTAGTGGTAGTGTCCACTACGAAACGTTTTTCTCCCATACTTGTACACGTTTCGTAGGTGACCGTTTCGTAGGGGACATATTCACATGTTTTATTTTTTCCCCACAATCCCTATATATCAATAGTTACAAGACTGATTGTATTCATCAACGCATGTATTAAGCTTTACATTGATATTTTTTTCATAATTTTAAAACCAGATACTGAAGGAGATTTGACCCGTTTCGTAGTGGACATTAACAAAAAATACGGTAACACTCTGGTCCATTTGATGTGATCAATTTTTCTTACCAAAAATTAAACTGCCGTTACAAAAGTATCCTTTTTTTGTAAGATCCTAATGTTTATATCTAATTACATTTATAAACTGTTTATTAGCAAATTTTAAAAACTTCGTTTCGTAGTGGACATTTTGTCAGGCACACACCTTCTGAAATTAAAAATCCTATGTTAAAAACTATTTATTAAAATATGTTGGCTCTAAACATACTTTTGAATTATTAAAGAACTTATATTAAGTAAAACTAACATTTATTTCTACATTTGTTTACGATATTTTAGAGTATGAATGTTGAACAGGCGGTCTAGGGACATGCCATTTTGGTTGTTTTGGACCATTCAGGAATCAATATCTTATTAATCCCTCTAAAAAAATAGACTGTTTCTTTGCTTGAAAATGTTAAATCTAATTCAATGTACTGACTGCACAAAAAATTACTTGTAAAGATCAAAGACATTATTTTAAAAGTGGCTGGGACAAGAAATCACGTTTTTATTGAAAAACGCCCATATGTAAAACTCAGTTTAAAAGAAGTCTGAGGTCAGAATACGTAACAAAAGAAACTTAAGCAAGAAGATAATTTCTTCTTAATATGACAATCAATCACAATACTCCCGTTAGGGATTTAGTGTCATACCATCATAAAAAAATATAAGAACATAACCCGTGTCATGCAAACTACTGGTTTTAAAATGAATGTGTTAATTTCCGATGCAAAAAACTCTGAGTGAATCAATGTTAATACCAAAATATGCAATTCTTAATGACCCGACAACAGTATCGTAACTATCCCTTGTGAATAAGTCTGTTTAAAGGTTTGGCTAGCTTGTGGGGTGAATGTCGACATTTTCGTGCTTTGTAAAGAATATTACCATAAAAGTTGGATGTAAAATACCTGAACGTATAAGATGTCTGCATGTTGATTTATATTTACTAATGAAATCCTTGCACCGATCTGTATCTGTATTGGTACGTGTAGAATCCTACATAGGCCTTTTTACACAATTGAGAAGAGCGCCGTTGTTATGGGCAGTGTTCCTGTAGAGCGGTCTTAAAAGTCTCTTCAGAATAACCCTTTACTACCTTAACTGGCAACTGCTTCCATTTGACGATTGTTTCTACAAAAAATGAGTATTTGTATTGCTGTCTGGCACTTTAAGCCCTTTTTTGTTGTTTATTACGTGCCGTTCAATTAAAATGTTTGTTTCACAGATATCAAATGTTTTGGCTCTGATTGTTCTTCTTTGTCTTACTGGAGTGATAAAAAAAGGCACACAATTGCTTTTTCGCGTACACTTTTTTGGAAGACCGATGCCAGTTTGGGTCAAACCTTTTGGCCTTCCACGTTTCTTGATATTGGTGGAAGTGATATATGCGAAACACGCGATCCACAACAATTGGAATCCAGTAGGTGTTCTTCTTGTTGAGCTGTATCTCGTTCTTCTTCTTGCGAAACTTGTTTTCATGAATTTTCGAATATATGAACATTATCAGTATCATTTTCCGTATTGTCTGCTACATTTATATCATCATTGATGTTTTCAATATCCTCATTAACATGCACGTCTGTTTGTTCGTGTTCATTGCCACTACTGCACTAGAACTTGTACTTTACACAGAAACAGATTCTAGAACTTCAAGATCCATACACTTCTTCCCATGACTCCAAAAAATGTGTAATGCTCTGAACAACATATAATCTCTGTTGATATTATTCTTACATGTTAATTCCAGTGAGATATAAATTAATCAGAGCTTGCTAAATAGCAAATTTGCTATTTTGCCGGTGCCGGTCAAATAGCCACTGCCATAAAAAAAAAAAGTCGGCTGTCAGAGCCGGCACCTACCGTTAACCCCTTTGTATATCAGGATCAGACGAAAGCTGTGTCTTTCTTTCCTTTAGCGTCTCCATTTCTAGCTTCGTCTCATGTTTGTTATGAATCCTGCGGCGTTGGCTTTCTTGCTAATGTAGTTAATGTGGATTTTTGGAATCCTAGGTATGGATTGACTTGTACCTCTTGTAAGATGTGTTTATTCAGAGTGTAGAATCTTTTTATTTTTTTTATGGATAAGACATACCATTTGAATTGCATCCACCATGTGTCGGCCCAAATGTCAAGTTGTTCCAAATTTGAGTGCAGCTTTTGATGGTCTTTGTCGTTCTTAATTGTCCTGTATAAAAAGCAATCGTCTGTACAGAGTCTAACTGAAGATGTTACGCTGTCTAGCAGGTCATTTATGTGATAAATAAACAAGATTGGACCCAAGACGTTGTCATGAGGCTCCCCAGAGAAAACTGTTGTTTCTCCCGATATTTCTCCTTACACTTCAGTACGCATTGATCTGGCGGTCCGGAAGTTGGATAATCATTTGTGTGTGTTTTATTTGATTCCGTATACGTCTAGTTTGTGTAGTAGCTTGTTGTGCGGTACTGTATCAAAGGCTTTGGAGAAATTTAGTAATGCTCCATCTATCTAATGTCCCTTTTCATGCTCTTGTAAGAAGTCATTGATGTTAGTAGTGAGATCATGAATATCCTGATCTAAATCCATGATTCTGGTTGGTTAGGATTTTGTTTTTCTCCAGAAGTTTGAGGATGTGCCTGCATATGATATGTTCAAAAAATTTGCTGGTGACGGATGTTTAAGATTCAGGTCTGTAGTTCTCTATGAGGTGTTTGTCTCTTTTTTTAAAGATGCTGGATATGTTTTCATATCTCCAGTTTTTTGGTAGTTCTCATGTGTCGAGCGAGCATTGCATTATAATTTGCAGGATTAGTACTGGTTGTTCAGCATTCTTTTAGTATGCAGTTTGGGATGTTGTCTGATCCAGATGACTTGTTTAAATTGGTTGTTTTTAAGAGTTTTTCCAGTCTTTCTCGGTCTATTGTTATTGGTGTTATGTTATTTTTGGCTCTTATTCTTGTTGTTGTTAGGTTGTTGTCTGATGTTGTCGTAAAGACTGACTAGAATTATTCTAGGAGTTCAGCTACCTTCTTCATTGTCGCTGATAAGGTTTGGACCCTTTTATAACGGTGCTATTCCTCCAGAGTCTTGACGTTTTGATTTGACGGGTTTCAATCGTTGATGTTCAGGCCTTCGAAGATTTTTTGAATGACGTATTCGTATTCTGCTTTCCTGAGATGTTTTTATAGGCTCTGGGTTATTTTTCAGCATTTTTCACTCTTTATGTTTTATCCATGGGATGTCGTTTCTCAATCTTATTTCTTTATGAGGGATGTTTGTGTTCATTCTGTTTTCACTGTGCTTAAACGGCTGTGGGTAACTTAAGTTACCCACAGCCCAAGATGGAGCCGCCTTGCGTCGGTTAGATACTTTTCTTCTATAGAATAACAATACCACGAATGCATCAATTAAACAACTGAATTTAAAAGTTGTATTAATCGTTTAGGGAAACCATTAAACTGGAAAGGTGATTAAATTCTACAAAATAAACGATCACAGCACGATTTAAAAAAACACTTAGGCTGTCCGTAACTTCAAAACAACTTGTCCGTAACTTTTTTCATCATACCAATAGAGATGTCCGTAACTTTCAAAGAATCGACATACGCGGATGTAATGTTAAACTGATGATAGAGATTGCATCGAAAACATATTCACAAAACGAAGTAGATGTCTAGTATGATATAATTCATTGTATCGATGGAAGACAAAATTGGGAAAAATATGAAAAAAATCACGATAAATCCGCAAAACTCGGGTCTCATTTTGTATAACGTCGGGGTACCCGAATCGCCTAGTTCGGAGGGTTGTTTCCGATCATAGCAGATAAACTGTTGAAACATCATTGTTCGTTTTTATTTTTGAACAAGTAGGCTACACAAGTATTTTTTTACATATACATGTAGCATGTATACACTTACTGATTTTCTGCCAGCAACGACAAGGGTAGCGTGAATCCGGGATTTTGGAGGGGAACCCAAATTGCCCAGGCATGCAGTGGATAGACTATACGAGACTTAAGTGCACAAACTTTTTCCGTCTTTTTGAAAAAGCCAAAAACACTTTTCTCTCATCCCCACAAAAACAAATCCCATCAGCATTGACAGTAAAAAAAAAAAGGGGTGTCAATCTGAACACACTGGGACGTTGCGCACGGTGATATTGCGGCACCCTGGCCAAGATTTACAGTAAATGGGAAAACTTAAAAAAAGGACATTTTGTATAAATGAATAAACCTAGTTTTACAGCTAGCTGCATTTTTCATTTGTATGCAAGTTGCATTAAATCTCATTAAACTGAATAAAACTAAAAGACACAATAGGTAAAAGTCAGTGACAATAAAAGGAAAAGAGCAGTCAACATAGTGTAACAATTCGACATAGTATATAAAAATATAAATAACTACGTAGGACAACAGGGTAATTTAATAGTCTAACAACCCCTGATAACATAGAAAGAGAGAAAAAATACATACTAGGTAACATATTCAAAAAATTAACACTATAACTAACTGGTGGGATGTATAAATACCGAGCCGCGTCAAAGAGTATTCATCAAAATACACATAGAAAGAAACAGTTGAGAAGGTAAATCGCACACATATAATTAAACTCAAATCATTAAAGAGTATGGAAAAGCCTTGGTCTGACAAGCGAAAAACGTCGATAAGACGCACATCAGTAAATAAAAGTTCAAACCATAACCAGGATGGAGTACCACAAACCCCACATAAAAGTCTGTGGTGTAAGTATGATGCGTTAATAAAATCACATTTGGTGGTGAATGAGTAGTATAAACGGCCGCGAAGGTTACAAATTATGATGTTAATTGTCTTCTAATTGTTGAAATTATAATTCTTAAAATTTTAAATCAAAAGTTACCCACATCTAAAAATAAAGTTACGGACAGTCTGCTTAGTTTCGATCAAAAAGTTACGGACATCTTATGCATTTTTTAAAGTTGACCTTGCGCTTTAGTGAACTCTATATTAACAAATTTATGGTAATTGTTAGTCATTTCTTTATTCAATAATTCTATAAATATTTACATTCTGCATGAAAAACGTCGCAAAAGGTACATTTTGTATGAATTAAATATCAACGAGTTTAGAGTCCGCCATCTTGGGCTGTGGGTAACTTAAGTTACCCACAGCCGTTTAAGCACAGTGGTTTTGAAGCTGATTTTTGAAAGTGTCCCAAAGCTGTTGTACATCTGCTCCTTGTTGATGTTTTTCTTTGACCTCTTCTATGTGTGTTTCAGGTCTGTTTTGATGTGATCCCGTTTTGCTTTCTTATATTTGTAGCATTTTCTTGGCTAGCGGTTTTGTTGGACCTTTGTTTCCAGGTCGATGATGATCATACCAGGATCTGATATAACTGGTTCATTGATTGAAGATTAAACTACTGTTAGGTTTGTTACAAATACCAGGTTTAGAAGATTACCTTTTCGAGTTGATACTGTGTGTATTTGTTTAAGGTTGTGTGTTTTCGCTATGTCAACTAGTTCCTCTCTGTCTGGTCCAAGAGCTGTGTCCCATATGAAGTCGGGACAATTGAAGTCTCCTGCTAGCATGACATTGTTGTTCCCATTGGGTCTGACATTCTCTAGTGATTTATTTGTAATTTATTCAGGTGTTTTTGGTCTCTGAAAAATCGAAAGTTTTTTTCGGAGGTTTAAAATGTTCGACTTTCCCTGTTTGCATGCGCTCTTTTCGTCCGTGATAAAATTTAGTAAATGATTTGGCTAGTTTGTGATATCGTAAACCGATAAAACATATCGTAATAATTTCTCAGTTATACAGAGATTTCTTTCCGAAAACATAATGAAATAAGTTGAAGTACTAATGAAACTTTAACCAAAAAGATCTTTACAACAAAAGAATGGAAAAAATCTTGGGATTTTGTATTACTAGTATTTGAATTTGCTCTTGAAAATTATTTAAAAATTTAGGAATATATCACCCTCATGCAAAGCTCTGATTCCTTGCCCAGAACGGCTATACTTTTTGATCTTTTTTGGTTTATAGCTCTTAATAATTCTAAGTAGCTTTGGATTTTCAAATTGTCGGAAATTATTCCTCAACATATTATCGAGATAGGAAATACAGAGAGCAATGTGTATGTACTTAACATACCTTATATTTTAAAGACAATGTTTTGTAGATTGATATTAACCAAATCACGCGTTTTACGCGGTCATAGGTTACATTCGTACTTTTTATCATATAAATAAAATTCCCTCATCACGTTGTCTATTAATTCTTAGAAAAATCTGATGATGTTGCTGTATTATTTTTTTTTTTTTAGATATATCTAAAAATTATTTCCATCATTTCTTTTAATAGGTTCAAGTCCAATCATAAAACACTTAGTTATATCAAGTGGCTAGCACAGATGAATGCATTATAGTTATCATGTTATAAAGATAGCGGTTTGTATCTTATCAAAGTCATTCGGTCATCTGTCTTACATTGTAAAGGTAAGTTAACACTGTACGTGTAAATGGTTTATGCTTATTCTGAAGTCTAGAAGAGAAATTGTCAAACTGTAAGCTTTTGGTTTAAATTTAGTCAAACAATGTCGGCTTGTATGTAAATATGTGGTAATAAGTATCAAAGGTACCAGGATTATAATTTAATACGACAGACGCGCGTTTCGTCCACATAAGACTCATCAGTGACGCTCAGATCCAAATAGTTATACTTATATATATAAGTACAAAATTGAAGAGCATTGAGAACCCTAAATGCCAAAAAGTTGTGCCAAATACGGCTAAGGTAATCTATTCCTGGGATAAGAAAATCCTTAGTTTTTCGAAATATTCAAAGTTTTGTAGTAGGAAAGTAATAAGTAATAAACACCCCATTCTTCTGTCAAAAGAATATCTATATCTTGACATGCTGGCAATGGTTATATTTTCACTGCCATATTTTATGAAACCTGTGTATTCTTACAGTGAAAAGTTATCATCATGCCAAAAATAATCATCCACACAAACTTAAAAGATGAGGATATTCCTGCTGGGTTTGAACATACAGTGGCGGTGAAGGTATCCGAGGTTGTGAACTATTCAACAGAGGTAATATTTATGTATATTTGTTGGATAGGACAATATCGAGAGAACAGTAAAACAATATCAGAGACATCTTTAGATGCATTCATCCACGCTACTTTCTATACAATATGTCGATTCTGCTACCATCAAAGCACACATTGACAGTAAGGATTCATTTGTTTTCATGGGTACAAACTTTTGTGGATAAAGGGAAACTTGTATGTTCGTTGGTATTCAATTTCGTGGTGCAGCCAAGATCTGCAAACAAGCGTATAAAAAATCTGCCATTCATAGAACATGTAATTTTGTGGTTTACCTATTCCCACGAAATCCACAAAAATTGGTATCCAACGAATAATAATGAATCCACAGTAATAGACGACCACTTAGGAAGTTCGATATTAAGAACAGGCATATGAGTATGCTTTTATTTTAGTAGTTCAGAATAATAAAAATTCAGTACAGACCATTTTTATTCTATATCGCAAACATGTTCAATACATGAAAATAATGACAATACATGTTTGAATTATAATTCGTGAATTTGATTGGCTAACAGCAATCTTGCGTCACACTGAAATTTACCTTCTTTTCATAATGATATGTAACTTTACTTGATGATACGAGCCTAATTCCACCATAACGTGCACATGTAAATAAAAGAAAAACTTGATAGAAATCACGTTTTCGTGAGTCAAGCAAAATATAAGCAATTAAAAGTTTTTAGTTCTTCTTTGGTAATTTTATAGGAAAGCGTTGACCGTGTGCACATTTTTAGAACTTTACGCTTCATGTAGATTGTACCAACAGTCAACGTCTTTGCATCCCAATAAATTTACAAAAAGACGCATTCAATTCTTAAATCAAACAGATGTGGGATTCACCTCAATTAGACGGTTATCCATTTAAGCATTCAACACAGTGTGATACACCTTAAGTAATTCATCGACATATTCAACAATGTGTTATTCACCGCAAATAGACGGTAATACATTTGTACATTCCAACATTTTCAGATACACCTCAGCGAGGCAGCAATCCATCTACACATTAAATAATGTTAAATATTCCTAAATGTGACAGCAATCTTGACATTAAGCAGAACGATAAAAGCACACGCCTATCAGAGGACTACGATTTGAATTCCGACAAAGCTTTGGATAGTAAAGTTATTCCTGGAAGGATTATTAAGTCTAAACTTCTTGATGTATATAGCATTATTTGGTGGAAACTAGTTCTATTGTTTACCTTTAATATTTCTCATTTCAACGGTCAAGTAAATCTGCTACGACCAATATTAGATTAGAAATTAAACATGAATAAAACGAGAAATCAACCCTCTACAAAAGACCATAAAAACAAGACAAAAACCCCACTTTGGACCTTATATCAATGTGAAATTTAGAACGAAAATTAGCTCTGAGCTATTAATATTTTCAGAATATTTACGTCAGTATCACCAGAGGAGATAGAATGAGCCACAATGGGAGTAGTGATCCCATGGCATTTATAGATATGATGACTTGTGACAGGTTCAATGAGAAAAACAATCCAGGATATTCTCGTCAGTTCCTGAAGTTTTTCTGTAAAGAACTAAGACTGCCTTTGTCTAGGTATTTATGCTTGATGGTAGCGCTATAGCTTATAAACATCGACCTCAGTGAAATACGTGAACAATAGATCACAGATTTGATTAACCAATCATAGACCTTCAATGAGCATACTAGTATACTACAATCTAACAATTTCACAATGATTATCATAGCATAATAAATTAATTAAGATACATTTGTGCACATACAACTGAACGATAATATACTGAATAATATCATCTGGAAAATTAAAAAGTTAATTAACATACACTATGGTCTGCTCTATGGTCGGGTTGTTGCCCCTTTCACACATTCCCAATTTCCATTCTCAATTTTATACTTTTAATTAATTGAAAGTTTTCTAAACTATCAAATTTATTACAGTGAAATTTTATATTTTATATAGTCTCTTGCCATATAAATCAGTTAAGACAGGACACTTGAAAAAGATGGCTATTATTTAGCAATATAGGCAAGAAATAACGGTATTTGCTGATTATAAAAAGAACATTGTAAAACAAAACAAATTTGCGTGAAAAAAAAAGATGTGGTGTATTTGTCGATTACAAAGCAACCCAGTAATATCTTGGTGTTAACATACGGTATTCTATTTAGTGCATCATAACGGACTTGTGTGGGTTTGTATTGGGAAGGAGGCTAAATTTTTCACTATTTATTATTTATCTTTTTTTTAATTTTTGGTTTGTCTGTGTGAAAAGCACTAGTATATCTGCTTTACACATATCAAAATTTTTGAAGGAAATGGCAAATGCCAAATCATAATAGAGCATATGTGTAAAAGTAATCGATTGCGATGTCATACTTATTTAGTTGTGTGCAGATAGAAAAGTGTAAACATGGTAAACTTATATTTGTTTATTTCAGAGTTTTGATACAATATCATGAAACACAAATACATGATTATGGATATATACGAGAATAAAGTTCCAGAAGCTTTCCACGACAGTACAACCTACAAACCTTAAGTCAGTATCACCACATAAGTACAATGACGGATCTTGACGGTAGTGATATACAAATCACACTCGGTTGTCTATAAAGCATTAACAATAAAATAACATTTCACATACACAATTTTAATAAATAGAACACCTAAGCTTTACTTAAATATTGTTTTATGTAAAAACAAATGTGAATACCAGACTTATTATCTTATACTCCCTTAGGTGTTCCTTTAACCGAGACTCTTCTGTGGTTCTTGAACCAGAAAGGTTGGAATGTCAAACCAATTGCTTTTTTAAAGAATATTAAAGACCAAATATTCCAAAAAGTTGTGCCAAATCAAGCTAATGATATCTTTGTCAACGTACTTATTTCACTAGTGGCTTCTTTTTAATGGGACATGTTTATTCAGGTAACAAGCAAAGAATGAAATTTAAACAAAAATGGAAAAGAATGTTTTCTTAATCTGATATAACAATGAAATCAGGAAAATAGAATAACTATCTTGTAAGTTGCTGTTGTAAATTGTTTCAGGGGAAATTTCAAATCACTTTCTTCAGTGACCTTTTTATAAACCAATCAGTGGCTTGCTTAGTATTCATTTGAAATTACTTCATGCATATTAAGGCCGAGAACAACTCAAGAGTCAATACAAATGGTAGAATCTGCAAGCGATTAAAAGAGAAGAACGTTAGAATCCAAAAAAACATGAGGTAATGTTGGATACCTACAGAATGTTTGCCTTGCAACAAACCACTCAAGTACCTTCAGAATTTGTTGGAATGGTCCTTTTCCTTCACGAGGAGGTAAATTAAATGTCCAAATTTCGATCGAACATGGTTGAGAGTTATTGCATCTTGCACAGAAATACATCCACTAATTAAGAATAAGTAAGCAATGGTTTTACTGCAGGGACCGAAGAAGTCTAGGGATGATGCTTTGTCTATATGACACAAAAACATTAGGAGTTTGCATGGATTAGAGGAACACTGACATGTAATTAAAATTGAAGGAAATTTGAAACAGAAAAGAATGTTGAAAGAAAAACTTCAATACCGAAACATATGAAATAAGTCGGAGTATGTTGAACCAAAAAAGATCTTCACTACAAATATATGGGGAAAAAAAAAGAAAGTCCGACACAAACGTATGTGTGTTACGTCAGAAATTTGCCTGAAAAGATTGTTGAGAAAGGAAGAACAAACAACAATTATTCATCCCTAATTTTTATTAACTTTGTATTTGCATTATCTCATAGATCAAGTTTATTCGTTCAATGTATTTTCATTTGTGTTACTACGTCTTTTGATTGAGATAAGCCATTCCAATTGATAGTTTATAGTGTGTCTTTCTATGTTGTGATGCAGGTTTGGTACCATTAAAACATTTAAACTCGCTTTAGTTGTTTGTACCTGTCCTAAGTTAGGAATCTGATGTTCCACGTTTCTCGTTTTTTATATAGATTAGACCGTTGGTTTTCCCGATTGAATGGTTTTACACTATTAATTTTTTTGTGGCCCTTTATAGCTTGCTGTTCGGTGTGAGCCAAGTCTCCTTGTTGAAGGCCGTAGCTTAACCTATACTAGTTTAATTTGATCCGATAAATTGTGATTTGGATTTGGATGGAGAGTTGTCTCATTGGCTCTCATAACACATCTTCCTATATATATTAGTTGTGATTACAATTATTTGTAGATCGATAATAACAAATCACGCTTAAAAATTAAGTAGGTCTGAGGTGAAAGTGTTACTTTTGAACAATATGAATAAAATGTTATACGAAGTTGTTTATTAATTGTTTTTAAGAATAAGTTCATGTGCTGTATTACTTCTTGTAATTTTATATTTTTTTCAAATGTATATTTATCAACAAAAAATCAAGATTTTGGCAATTTAACTAGGAAAACAAAAATATTCAGCGATTCTTATTGCCGTACAAAAGCAGTGATAAGGTATCCAGTGGTTTGATGTGGTTGAGCTTTTGATTTTGCCTATTTGAGTAAGGACTTTTCGTGTTGAATTTTCCTCGGAGTTTAGTATCTTTGTAATTTTACTTTTAAATGACAAAAAAGTAAACGCAACAAATCATTAATGACACTTATTTAAAAAAAAGATAAAGTATTTATTTATAACTTCTATGTTAATCAGATGTAATCGTTTCATATGTCTTATTTTTTGTATCGGTTCAAGTCCAAGGATAAATTACTTTGTTGTCTAAAGTGACTAGGTCAGATAAAAGTAATTATTAAAATGGTATCTTTTTGTAATGAAGGCTGTGTAAGTTAAATAGACTTGATTATTCATGTTATGTTGTCCTTAAATATATGTATCCCGGTATATAATATATAAGTAGAGCATATGTGGTAAAGTGGTCTAGCGTGTTGGGCATTGTACACAGCGATTTGGTGCCACGATATCTCGGTAGCATGAGTTCGGATCCCGGCGAGGCAATTACAAAAAAAAACATTTAACAGATCTAACATTGTTAGGTTGGTGTTTAGACGAATTAATTATATATTATATAAGTACGTCTAAACAAGTCTCAGCTCTTTGACATATTCATCTTTTGGATCACATGTGAAGCTGATGCACGGCTAATACACATATTACATTCATAATTACTCTAAATATTAGCACAACAATGGTATATCGAGGCAACATGGCCTGTATTGTGTCAAGCGCTCTAGACCTCTTAACCATCTAATACCGGAGTTACACATCAGCGTATATCACCGACGTACGCGGGTGTGGTCAAATACCATCTATTCTGCTAATGGGTTAGTAATTTTGGACCAATTTAACTTGTCAATCATATCTGTATCGTGTGCTAAACGAGCTTTTAGCATATTTAGGACGTAAGAGAAGCGTACATGAGCGTTTATCGGGTGTTCAAGTAACGTATGTTAGCGTATGTCTGTTTTTTTTGCTGACGAAGATTTACGTTGGTCTATACGCCAATGTGTGAAACAGCATCAACTGAAGTGCATAAGAGTTATCATGTATATAACATGCATATTGTATCATGTACTGTGTAACAACTCTAGATTCTAAAAACGAAGAAATGATGAAAGAGGTCACCGAAAGCTGAATTATAAGGTCAGTTTAGTTTGCCGAGTGGTCTAGAATGATGCAGACGGTGTTGCCTCGATATCCCAATAGCATATGAGTTTGAATACTGACGAGGGAAGAATAAAAATATGCTTCCTACAACTTATTTTCGAGGATACTTTATATCGCGTATTACCATTTCTAGACCACTTCGCGGCTATTTAATTTTGAGATTGTCAATTTACTGGATGTATTATAATAAGCAAAGATCAAAGTTTTATTTATTCGCGACGATTTATATTCGCGTTATTTTTCTACTCGCGAATCACGCGAAAATAATTAGCACGCGAAATTAAGTTGGTTTACAGTATTTGTAGAATTAAAAAAGGTGGTGCTGATATTTAGAGTAATTCTTACTCGATTTCCTCTTTACCGAATATGTTTTTATTTTGTTATTTAAGCAATGTATGGTTCAATAACCAAGTCAGGAATATTATATGGCAGATATAATCTAACAGTTCGTTTCTATGAATGTTGCATGGTTGTTTGTTTTTTGTTGCACTTCTGTGTTCTGTTATTTCATTATTTTCCTCTTATAATTTCTATTTTGCCCATGGTTTTAGTTTGTAATCTGGATTTGTCTTCTCTCGATCGTTTTGAACTGCGGTAAACTACTGTTGCCTTTATTCATTGGTCAAAATCCGATAATGACGTCAAGTTCATTTGCTTTCCTCTGAATTTTCTATTGTGGTGTCACGGAAAAGGTGACTATGCCTGATGACTTCCCATAAAAGAACACATTTTTGCAGATCACTTGAAAAGAGTTTGCATGTATATTATTTAATAATAAATTAATTAGAGAAACAGATTCCAACACTTTATTTGGTTATGGAATTATTGTAAGGTTTATGCAGATATACAAAATGAAGTAATAGTGCCAATGGCCTCTTCTATGTGTGTTTCAGGTCTGTTTTGATGTGATCCCGTTTTGCTTTCTTATATTTGTAGCATTTCCTTGGCTAGCGTTTTTGTTTGACCTTTGTTTTTAGGTCGATGATGATCATACAATGATCTGATATAACTGGTTCATTGATTGAAGATTTAACTACTGTTATGTTTGTTACAAACACAAGGTTTAGAAGATTACCTTTACGAGTTGATAATGTGTGTATTTGTGTAAGGTTGTGTGTTTTCGCTATGTCAACTAGTTCCTCTCTGTCTGGTCAAAGAGCTGTGTCCCATATGAAGTCGGGACAATTGAAGTCTCCTGCTAGTATGACATTGTTGTTCACATTAAGCCTGACATTCTCTAGTGATTTTTTTGTAATTTGTCCAGGTGTTTTTGGTGTCTGAAAAATAGGAAGTTTTTTTCGGAGGTTTCAAATGTTCGACTTTCCCTGTTTGCATGCGCTCTTTTCGTCCATGATAAAATTTAGTAAATGATTTGGCTAGTTTTGATATCGAAAACCCTGGTGTAATAATTTCTCAGTTATACACAGATTTCTTTCCGAAAACAGAATGAAATAAGTTGAAGTACTAATGAAACTTTAACAAAAAATATCTTTACAACAAAAAATTGGAAAAAAAATCTGAGGATTTTGTATTATTAGAATTTACTGCTACATTTTGAAAAGTATTTAAAATTTAGGAATATGTCCCCCTCATACAAAGCTCTGATTCCTTGCCCAGCTTTGGCTATACTTTTTGGTCCTTTTAGTTTATAGCTCTTTAAATAATTCTAAGTAGCTTTGGATTTTCAAATTGTCGGAAATTATTCCTCAACATATTATCGATCATAGGAAATACAGGGAGCAATGTGTATGTCCTAAACATACCTTAGATTTTAAAGACAATGTTTTGTAGATTGATATTAACCAAGTCAAGCATTTACGCGGTCAGAGGTTACATTCTTACTTTTTATCATATAAATAAAAGTCCCTTCACGTTGTCTATTGATTTTTAGAAAAAAAAACGGATGATGTTGCTGTATTATTTATTATTTTAGATATATCCAAAAATTATTACCAACATAGCTTTTTATAGGTTCAAGTCCAATGATAAAACACTTAGCTATATCAAGTTGCTAGCACAGATGAATGTATCATAGGCTATCTTCATGTTATAAAGATAGCGGAGGATGAAGTTTAAGGACTTTGTTTTCCATGTGAAGTTGTCCTTGAATATTTATATATTAAAAGAACTCTTAGTGAAATTATTACGACAAATATGCTTATTGTGAATGACTCGAAGGAAAGCACATTAATCAATTTAAAGAACACGAATTCTCAAAAATGTCAACGCGATTTGATATAAAAAAAAAAGTACAAATTAAGTATACAGCAAAGGAGAAAGTTAAAATCACAAATAATACTAAACTTTGAGAAAAATTCAAAACCGTAGGTCCCAGGTCAAATGGCAAAATCTAAAGCACATGAAACGAATGGACATTAATTGTCATATTCCTGACTTGTGTAAACAATGGTGGATTAAACCTGGTTTTATAGCTTTAAACCTATCACTTGTATGACAGTCGCATCGAATCCCATTAATTTGAAAACGATGCGTGAAAAAAAACCAAACAGACATAATAGGCAAAAATATCAAAATAGGGGTGCAGCAGTGTACAACGCGTCACAATCTTCATCAGAACAAAAACAAACAAATATTTAACAAAGAAGCACAAAAAAGCATATATCACATTTAACAACCACGTTTATTGCTTACTTAATAAGAGACCATACTACTCAAAATTACTACGGTGGCCTATGTGCCCATATATCTAAAAACTGCATTTTTAACCTGAGCGACGTATAATCACGGGTAGTAAGGTCGTCTTATCGAGGAGCGTTTAGTACAGTGATTTTGTCATAGTTTGGATACATTTGACATGACGGTGTTAAGTGTGTTTGATGACAATCAATGCAAAAATGTAAACATTCGGATATTTTCGGATATGACGGGAAAAACTGCGTTTGTTTACTTTTTGAAAGTACGAAATAATTGATTTAAATGAATGTTTTAACACAATTAAATAAGAATATAACTTTCTAATGTATAGTCACAAGATTAAAGTCCCAAAAGGTGTAATTAAAGCAGCTGAATCCATAATATCGTTGTATGGATGCTATTCATTTTAACTATAATTGCGATGAATTATCACTGAAAGTGCAATCATTTCTGATGTGGAATTTTTGCAGGTGCGATGATTTTTCATTATTATTTTATATGATAATTCGAAATGCAACAACTGTAAATAGTCTTAAAATTTACTTTAATACTGATGATATTTAAAAAGCAAGCTGGTCGTAGATGATCACTTGAATATGCACGGGTATAACCAACTTACCCAAACCCTCCTAGCAGGTTTTGATCACTACGTGAAAAAAAATGTTTTTGATTGGCCCTGGTAAAAAAACAAGTTACTTTGCCTTGAAAATTTTCAGGTTATTTTGCATGGACAAAAAATACATTTTACTTTGTCTCAATGTAAACAAAATCCAAAGCCCTATCCGTCCCCCATCAGAAAATCAAATGGTAGCTACTTTAGCTGTCCAAATTTTATGTATAAAATGATGGCGACCGCGTGTCATAGGAAAGGATATATTTAATCTTACATATAGATCTGGGTCTGAACAAATTATCAGAGAATATTGACAATATAAAAAAGAAGATGTGGTATGATTGCCAATAAGACAACTTTCTACAAGAGACCTAAATGACACAGAAATTGTGCAAAAATACGGGTTTCAACAATGAGCAATACATGCCATTTTTACGGCATTGATATATTACCTCATACTTTCACACTCACAAAGTATGCATATATAATCAATCCTTCTGACTTTATAAATTATGTTAGAGAGTCGGCTAAATTACGATGAAAATTAATTAAAATTTTTCTGTGAAAATGCATCGCATACACAACAGTAATGAATCGCTCTTCAGTGAAAATGAAATTATTATTCAACAGTTAACATGAATCGCATCACAAAAACAACAAAGTGGAATTTGATTCAATATCAACAAGCTGAACAACAAACCCTATTTTAAGTTATACTACATTATTAATCATGTTAAAAGGTACATTTTTCTACAAATGAAACTTGACTGCTACTTTTAAAACTCTTGTACGCTCTGTTCGTTAACTATTCTTAATATTTATCAATCGGTGTATCAATTTTACATCTGGATGGCTGTAGGGTCCGCATGAAATACTGTTATCATGAATTTATAAAAACAGTACGTATTGTATATTATATCTTATTTTATTCAAAAATCGTGAATTTGTCGTCTGTTTATTTATCATTCTACATAAGAAATTCATCACGGATACAGTGAAAATGGCATTTCAGGATTCGCACATTACATACACTGATTACAAAGATTTTTATTGATTCGTAATAATAATTGATAAACTTGAACGTTATGTCGGCTTAAATCCAAATCGAAATTGTGATCTTTCATATTTTAAATTCGATCTTTGAAAGTATTTTTTTATTGTTAATTCACATATAGTTTTAAAACCATTATGTTTTAAAACTGGTGTTCATGTCACGCGTAACGATTCTGTTTCATAAATGGTTGAAGACTTATGATGGCCTCTCAATATCTTTTGGTTAGTTTTGTAGCAGGGTTACTGTATCATGGACCTATAACCCCACATCTCCTTTTATTCATCATAAACTGGTTCAAAATTTGAAATAAAGAAAAACAAACAAATGTATAAATTTCTAGGAAAAATGTAAAAACAAGAATTTGCAACTTTAAAGTAGAAGTCTTTAGCTATTTGACTAGTGATGCCGCTCACAATATCCTTGGCAGAATCTAGCATGGACATACAGAGAAAAGATTCTATGTGAAACAGAAGCAGCGCTATGTATTGATTTGTATAATTATATCGAGAGCTAGTTTGAAAGAGCAGTGACTTTTAAAATTATATTGTAGAAAACTTACGAAAAGTAACATGACATGTTTAATTTACGCTTTGACAATTACACCCAATAAATTTGGCTTTTTTTCTTCTTAGGCAGTTAATATATAGTGTAACTTCGTTCAATAACAGGCGCTATCAAACAAATTTTCAGTATTAAAGTGAAACACATATGTATTTATTTCGATCTAAACCATGACAAACTTGACCAAAACCATGACGAATTTCTAGACTCTTAACCGAACCATGTTAATCGCTTAACAAAACCATAGCAATTCCGATATCTTGCTTATTCTGCATTAATTTCGTGAAACAACAATTCCAATGTAGATCGTTTGACATCCAATACAGATTCAAACATCTTATTTGCTCTTCATCTGCTTGTGTGAATAGAACAGAGGCAATAGTTTAGAAACGTAACATAAATTAACCATGTCAAACTTATCCAAACTATGACAAAATCACTGTACTAAACGCTCCTCGATATGACGACCTTACTACCCGTGATAATGATGACCATGATGTTATCTTATCAAAGTCATTCGGTCATCTGTATTACATTGTAAAGGTAAGTTAACTACTAAATGGTTTATGTTTATTCTGAAGTTTAGAAATTCAAAAAAAGAAATTGTCAAACTCGAAACTTTTTGTCTGAATTTAGTCAAATAATGTCGGCTTGTGTGTATATCTGTAGTAAGTAATAAACACCTCATCATTAATCTGTCAAGGAATATATATATCTTGACATGCTGGCAATGATTATATGGTCACTTGCAAATTTTATGAAACCTGTATACTAGTATTCTTACAGTGAAAAGTTATCATCATGCCAAAAATAATCATCCACACAAACTTAAAAGATGAGGATATTCCTGCTGGGTTTGAACATAAAGTGGCGGAGAAGGTATCCGAGGTTGTCAACTATTCAACAGAGGTAATATTTATAGATATAGAAAGATGTGGTGTGAGTGCCAATGAGACAACTCTCCATCAAAATAACAATTTATAAAAGTAAACTATTATAGGACAATGTGCGGCCTTCAACACGGAGCCTTGGCACAAACCGAACAATAATTTAAGCTATTGTATATTATGTATATTTGTTTGATAGGACAATATCGAGAAAACAGTAAAACAATGTCAGAGACATCTTGAGATGAATTCATCCACGTTACTTTCTATACAATATGTCGATTCTGATGCAATCAAAGCACACATTGAATTCGGATACTGTGGATTCATTTATTTTCCTGGGTATAAAGGAAAACTTGTATGTTCGTTGATATTTAATTTCGTGGTTCAGCCAAGATCTGCAAACAAGCATATCAAATATCTGCCATTCATGGAACATTTAATTTCGTGGTATACCTATTCCCACGAAATCCACAAAAAATGGTATCCAACGAATAATAATGAATCCACAGTAATAGACGACCACTTAGGAAGTTCGATATTAAGAACAGGCATATGAATACGCTTTTATTTTAGTAGTTCAGAATAAAAAAAAATCAATACAGATCATTTATATTGTTTATCACAAACATGTTCAATACATGAAAGTAATGACATTAAATGTTTGAATTATAATTCTTTAATCGGATTGGCTAACAGCAATCTTGGGTCTCTCTGAAATTAACCTTTATTTCAAAATGATATGTAAATTTTCTTGATGATACGAGCTTAATTCCAGCATAAAGTGAACATTTGAATAAAAGAAAAACTTGATAGAAATTATGTGTTCGTGATTCTAGCGAAAAGTAAGCAATTAAAAGTTTTGAGTTCTTCTTTGGTAATTGTATAGGAAAGCGTTGACCGTGTGAACATTTTTAGAAATTAACGCTTCATGCAGATTGTACCAACGGTCAACGTTTTTGCATCCCAATAAATTTACAACAAGATCCATTCAATTCTAAAATCAAAGCAAATGTGGGATTCACCTCAAGAAGACGGTTATCCATTTAAATATTCAACACAGTGTAATACACCTTAAGTAGACGGTAATTCATCGACATATTTAACAATGTGGTGTTCACCTCAAATAGACAGTAATAAATTTGTACATTCAACACTTTAAGATACACCTCAGCGAGACAGCAATCAATCTACATATTAAATAATGTTGAATATTCCTAAATGAGACAGTAATCTTGACATTAAACCGAACGATAAAAAAGCACACGCCTCTCAGAGGACTACGATTTGAATTCCGATAGAGCATGGGATAGTAAAGTTATTCCTGGATGGATTATTAAGTCTAAATTTATTGATGCATATAGCATTGTTTGTTGAAAACTAGTTCTATTGTTTACCTTTGCTATTTCTCATTTCAAAGGTCAAGTAAATCTGCTACTACCAATATTAGATTAGAAATTAAACATGAATAAAACGAGAAATCAACCACTTAAAAAAGAATATAAAAACAAGACACAAAAAAAACCACTTTGGACATTATATCCATGTGAAATTTAGAACTAACATTAGCTCTGAGCTATTAATATTTTCAGTGTATTTACGTTAGTATCACCAGAGGAGATAGAATGAGCCATAACGGTAGTAGTGCTCCAATGGCATTTATAGATATGATGACTTGTGCCAGGTTTAATGAGAAAAACAATCCAGGATATTCTCGTCAGTTCCTGAAGTTTTTCTGTAAAGAACTAAGACTGCCTTTGTCTAGGTATATATGCTTGATGATATCGCTATAGCTTTTAAACATCGACCTCAGTGAAATACGTGAACAATAGATTCCAGATTTGATTAAATAATCATAGATCTTCAATGAGCATACTAGTATACTAGAATTATAGAAATATAACAATTTCACAATGATTATCATAGCATAACAAATTAATTAAGATACATTTGTGCACATACAATTAGAAGAGGCTAACAATATACTGAATAATATCATCTGGAAAATGACAAAGTTAATTAACATACACTACGGTCTGCTCTCTGGTCTGACTGTTGTCTCTTTGACACATTCCCCATTTCCATTGTCAATTTTATACTTTAAATTAATTGAAAGTTTTTATATCAAGTATCATTTCATTTCAGTGAAATTTTATATCTTCCATAGTCTTTTGCAATATAAATCAGTTAAGACAGGACACTTAAAAAGATGTCCATTATTTTAATAGCAATATAGGCAAGAATATTTTGTTTTTGCTGAATATAAAAAAAACATATTGTAAAACAAAATAAATTTGCGTAAAGAAAAACAGATGTGGTGTATTTGTCGATTAGAAAGTAACCCAGTGATATCTTGGTGTTAACATACGATATTCTATTTAGTTAATCATAACGGACTTGTGTGGGTTTGTATTGGGAGGGGTAGAATTTGTTTTATTCTTTATTTTTTTTTTTGTCATTTAGTCTTTTTACTTTTTGGTTTGTGAACAAAGTATATCTGCTATACACCTTTGAATGGAAGAGCAATTGCAAAGTCATAGTAGAGCATTTGATTAAAAGTTTAAGATCGTGATGTCATATTTATTTTATTGTGTGCAGATAGAAAAAGTGTAAACTTATACTTGTTTATTTCAGAGTTTTGATACAATATCATGATGCACAAATACATGATTTTGGATGTATAAGACAACCACCAGAGTATAAAGTTCCAGAAGCTTTCCACGACAGTACAACCTACAAACCTTAAGTCAGTATCACCACATAAGTACAATGGCGGATCTTGACGGTAGTGATATACAAATCGCACTCGGTTGTCTATAAAGCATTAGCAATAAAATAACATTTTACATACACAATTTTAATAAATAGAATACATTTACTTTACTTAAATATTGTTTTATGTAAAAAAAAAAACCAAAATAAAACCGCATGTGAATACCAGGCTTTTTATCTAATACGCCCTTGGGTGTTCCGTTAACCGAGACTCTTCTGTGGTGCTCGAACCAGAAAGGTTGGAAGGTCAAACCAATTGCTTTTTGAAGAATATTGAAGACCAAATATTCCAAAACCTTGTTCCAAATCCAGCTAATGATATCTTTGTCAACGTACTTATTTTACTAGTGGCTTCTTTTTAATGGGACATAATTATTCAGGAAATTAACAATTAAAGAATGAAATTTAAACAAAAATGGAAAATATTTTCTTCATCTGATATAACAATGAAATCAGGAAAATAGAATAACTATCTTGTAAGTTGCTATTGTTAATTGTTTAAGAGGAAATTTCAAATCACTATCTTCAGTGACCTTTTTATAAACCAATCAGTGGCCTGCTTAGTATTCATTTGAAATTACTTCATGTATAATAAGGCCGAGAACAACTCAAGAATCAATACAAATGGTAGAATCTGCAAGCGATTAAAAGAGAAGAAGGTTAGAACCCAATAAACATGAGGTAATGTTGGATGACTACAGAATGTTTGCCTTGCAACAGACCACTCAAGTACCTTTAGAATTTGTTGGAATGGTCCTTTTCCTACACGAGGAGTTAAATTAAATGTCCAAATTTCGATCGAATATGGTTGAGAGTTAATGCATCTTGCACAGAAAAACATCCACTAATTATGTATAAGTAAGCAATGGTTTTACTGCAGGGACTGAAGAAGTCTAGGGATGATGATTTTTTTCTATATGACACAAAAACATTAGAAGTGTGCATGGATTAGAGGAACACTGACATGTAATTAAAATTGAAGGAAATTTGAAACAGAAAAGAATGTTGAAAGAAAAACTTCAATACCGAAACATATGAAATAAGTCGGAGTATGTTGAACCAAAAAAGATCTTCACTACAAATATATGGGGAAAAAAAGAAAGTCCGACACAAACGTATGTGTGTTTGTTGAGAAAGGAAGAACAAACAACAATTATTCATCCCTAATTTTATTAATTTTGTATTTGCATTATCTCATAGATCAAGTTTATTCGTTCAATGTATTTTCATTTGTGTTACTACGTCTTTTGATTGAGATAAGCCATTCCAATTGATACTTTATAGTGTGTCTTTCTATGTTGTGATGAAGGTTTGGTACCATTAAAACATTTAAACTCGCTGTAGTTGTTTGTATCATTATGTTGTCATTTTAATGTTATATTTAACAATGCCATCAAAGTGCGAGGTTTGGCATGCCACAAAACCAGGTTCAACCCATCATTTTTTTCTTTAAAAATGTCCTGTACCAAGTCAGGAAAATGGCCATTGTTATATCATAGTTCGTTTCTGTGTGTGTAATATTTTTACGTTGTGTTTCCGTTGTGTCGTTTGTTTTTTCCTATATTTGAGTGTGAATTCACATTACTATAAGACGTGTCACGGTACTTTTCTATCCCAAATTCATGTATTTGGTTTTGATGTTATATTGGTTATTCTCATCGGATTTTGTCTAATGCTTAGTCCGTTGCTGTGTGTGTTACATTTTAATGTTGTGTCGTTGTTCTCCTCTAATATTTAATGAGTTTCCCTCAGTTTTAGTTTGTTATTCCGATTTAGTTTTTTGTCCATAGATTTAAGAGTTTTGAACAGCGGTATACTACTGTTGCCTTTATTTGCACCTGTCCTAAGTTAGGAATCTGATGTTCGTCGTTCCTCGGTTTTTTTTATATAGATTAGACCGTTGGTTTTCCCGATTGAATGGTTTTACACAAGTATTTTTTTTGTGGCCCTTTATAGCTTGCTGTTCGGTGTGAGCCAAGTCTCCTTGTTGAAGGCTGTACCTTAACCTATACTAGTTTACTTTGATAAATACTGATTTGGATGGAGAGTTGTCTCATTGGCACTCATAACACATCTTCCTATATATATTCGTTGTGATTACAATTATTTGTAGATCGATAATAACAAATCACGCTTTTCAGTAGGTCTGAGGTGAAAGTGTTACTTTTGAACAATATGAATAAAGTGTTATACGAAGTTGTTTATTAATTGTTTTTAAGAATAAGTTGATGTGCTGTATTACTTTTTCAAATGTATATTGAAGTGGTATCCTTTATCAACAAAAAGTTAAGATTTTGGCAATTAAACTAGGAAAACAAAAATGTTCAGCGATTCTTATTGCCGTACAAAAGCAGTGATAAGGTATCCAGTCGTTTGATATGGTTGAGCTTTTGATTTTGCCTATTTGAGTAAGGACTTTTCGTGTTGAATTTTCCTCGGAGTTCAGTATCTTTGTAATTTTACTTTTAAATGACAAAAAAATAAACGCAACAAATCATTAATGACACTGATTTTAAAAAAGATAAAATATTTATTTATATCTTCCATGTTAATCAGATGTAATCGTTTCATATCTTATTGTCTGTATCGGTTCAAGTCCAAGGATAAATTACTTTGTTGTCTGAAGTGAGAAGGTCAAATAAATGTAATTAATAATATGTTATCGTAATGAAGGCTGTGTAAGTTAAATATACTTGATTATTCATGTTGTGTTGTCCTTGAATATATGGAAAGTAGAGCATATGTGGTAGAGTGGTCTAGCGTGTCGGCCATTGTACAAAGCGATTTGGTGCCACGATATCTCAGTAGTATGAGTTCGGATCCCGGCGAGGCAATTACAAAAAAAAATTAACAGATATAACATTATTAGGTTGGTGTTTAGACGAATCAATTATAAATGTTATAAGTACGTCTAAACAAGTCTCAGCTCTTTGACATATCCATACCTAATACCGGAGTCACACATCAGCGTAGAGCACCGACGTGCGCGGGTGTGGTCAAATATGTATTCTGCTAATGCGTTAGTAATTTTGGACCAATTTCACTTGTCAACCATATCTGTATCGTGTTCTAAACGAGTTTTAAGCATATTTAGAGCGTATGAGAAGCGTACATAAGCGTTTATCGGGTGTTCAAGTAACTTATGTTGGCGTATGTCTGGGGTTTTTTTTTGCTGACGAAGGTTTAAGTCGGTCTAGACGCCAATGTGTGAAACAGCATCAACTGAAGTGAATAAGAGTTATCATGTATATAACGTGCATATTGCATCATGTACTGTGTAACAGCTCTAGATCATACACACGAAGAAAGGATAAAAGAGGTCACCGAAAGCTGAATTATAAGGTCAGTCTAGTTTGCCGAGTGGTCTAGAATGATGCAGACGGTGTTGCCTCGATATCCCAATAGCATATGAGTTTGAATAATGACGAGGGAAGAATAAAAATATGCTTCTTACAACTTATTTTCGCGGATACTTTATTTCGCGTATAACCCTTTCTAGACCACTTCGCGGCTATTTAATTTTGAGATTTTCAATTTACTGGATGTATTATAATAAGCAAAGATCAAAGTTTTATTTATTCGCGACGATTTATATTCGCGTTATTTTTCTACTCGCGAATTACGCGAAAATAATTCACACGCGAAATTAAGTTGGTTTACAGTATTTGTAGATTTAATAATGTGGTTCTGATATTTCGATTATTCTTACCCGATTTCCCCTTTACCGAACTGTTTTTATTTTATTATTTAAGCAATGTATGGTTCAATAACCAAGTCAGGAATATTATATGGCAGATATTATCTAATAGTTCGTTTCTATGAATGTTGCATGGTTGTTTGTTTTTTGTTACACTTCTGTGTTCTGTTATTTCATTATTTTCCTCTTATAATTTCTATTTTGCCCACGGTTTTAGTTTGTAATCTGGATTTGTCTCCTCTCATCGTTTTGAACAGCGGTATACTACTGTTGCCTTTATTCATTGGTTCAAATTCGATAATGACGTAAAGTTTATTTGCTTTCCTCTGAATTTTCTATTGTGGTGTCACGGAAAATGAGACTATGCCTGATGACTTCCCATAAAAAGAACACATTTTTGCAGATCATTTGAAAAGAGTTTGCATGTATATTACTTAATAATAAATTAATTAGAGAAACAGATTCCAACACTTTATTTGGTTATGGAATTATTGTAAGGTTTATGCAGATATACAAAATGAAGTAATAGTGCCAATGAGACAATCTCTATTTAAGTCCCCACTTGTAGAAGTACATTAATATAGGTCAAAGTTTGGCCTTCAACACGGAGCCTTTCTCACACTGGTACCAAATATACCTGTATGGCAATAATCATCTGACCTTGACCTCATTTTAATGGTTCGTTGTTCATTTTAATTTTTTCCCTGGTTAGTTTGTTTCTAAGTTACTATATGCAAACGTCAACTTTATTTAAAGCATGGAATGTTTGTAAGGTGTACATGTCTGTCTGGCCGAGTTCATCTAACCTTGGCCTCATGTTCGAGGTTTATTTTTTAGATGTGCAATAGGTCAACTATATTTAAAGCTTATTTTGTGTATGGAATGATTGTAAGGTGGACGTGTATTTCCAGCTTGGTTAATCTGACCTTGAACTCATTCATAAAATCAATGGTGAGGGAAAAAAGCGAGACATTTCAGCATGTGCACTCTTTTTATATTTTTTTTAGATTTAAGTTTTGACCCTAAACTTTTTTTTATTATTTTATAAGATATTATAGTTATCAAAGGTACCAGGATTATAATTTAGTACGCCAGACGCGCGTTTCGTCTACATAAGACTCATCAGTGACGCTATATTAGATTGATGAATATTTTTTTAGTATAGTTTGTGCATGGTGATCACATACTCTTCTTGTTTATCTCTGCATGCATAAATTATCGGCAACGAATACCCATTAAATCGAGTACGAAGGATTTAAATACAAGGGCAGCTCGTAACTTGGCTGAGTGCAGCGCAGTATTATTCAACAACTTTTCAACACATCAATATACTGTACAAGCGTTTCTCAATCCCTAGATACAGTATTGTAACGTCCTACCTTAAATTTTCATTTTAGATTTAGAACAGAATTAACAAAATTTGTCTATTGTTCCGGGCTGTGTCGAAATTGCAGGAATTTTGTGTCTTGAATTAATACTAGTATTTGCCATATTGTCTCCACCTTTTCCATTCCAGTAATTAATGGTAATGTGCTTGGCATTATTTATGCTATGGAAAAGGCTTTGTAATAAAGATAAAGTGTTTGTTGTATATATACAAAAAGTTCTTAAAATACATTGTTCTATTTAATCCTTATAAATGTTGGTCCATTAATGGCACTCTATGCAGTACGCAATTATTATTTTTAAACCAAAAATGTTAAGTGCAGATCATTTTGCTGCAAACCTCATTTTGATGATTTTGGAAGAAGAAAAACCCAAACTATTCAAATATGAAAATAACAAAACCATAATCGATTCTCTCAAATATGACACTCATTGATCTTAAAATATACTACTTCGATTACCACATCTATCATTAAAAACAAAAGAACTGAGATGACCGTCTATGCCTAAATAGACGTAAAAATAGTCGAAAAAGAATTTACCCCAAACAAGTTATTTTCAACTATAAATGAGACTAACAATAATGAAGACAATATTTTTTTTATAATTAATAAGACAAATAATAGCCGGAAAATGTCGAATAGCCATGCCCAAGTACTTTCTGAGAGTAAGCAGTCCTATGTTTGATGTACACTCTATCTCCTTTCCTCAGTTGCATGATCGAGTTTACTGTTTGAGCCCCAAAGTTGGATTTAGCAGCATACCCTCCTGTATAGTATTGATAGTTCTTGTTCATCTGGAATTGAACTTCACTATCGCCGTTAGCCATAATAGTACAGGAGAATGAATAGACTCCACTTTTTGGTGCAGTGAACATTCCAGTTGTAGGGTTGTATCCACTATAAAAATTGACTCTAACGTCCTCAAACTTAACTATGTCATTAATGCTAGACAAAGTCTGGGATGTACTTAATGAAGCAAAAAATGTTGGTCTTCTTCCTAAAATTAGAAAAGAAAAATCCTTATTCTGCCTTAATTCATATATTTATATCTAAATATATGGTGTGAACCTTTGGACTACATTGTTGCCCTGAGTTAATGATAATGATTATCTGCATGAGAATATGATAATGTTAATTGTACATATTAGTATTGATACGATGATTACACACACACACAAGCCAACTTGTATCTTGTAAGACATATCAGTCGTAAAAAGGAAATAGACTGGGAATACAAAAGCAAAGTCCAACGTCAAAAATGACGAAGTACTGGCTAGAGTCTATTATGATTGATGTTAATGGGCCATACTATCAACACCAAATACAGTTCCTCGCTCATGGTTTATAGTTATTGAATTAAACATTTACTAGAGATCAAAGTCTTTAACTGATATATTCTTACCTATATAGTGATAATAATAACCAGTCCCTCCATTCACACACAACAAAAACAAGATAATCGTCGTTGAAACCATTTTACTAGTGAGTTGTGGTCGCGCGAATTTGTTTGGTATTGTTTGTTTCTTCGTTTGTAGTGTTTGATATGATTTTGGGTGTTTACCATTATGTAAGTGATATATTGATTACATTTTGTCACGCACTTCCCTGTAATAATTACATTTTACAATAGAAAGTAATTAGAGAACTAGTATAACATTATTTACAGCTGTAAAATATCACGACGAAGAATTCTGCTATAATGATATTGGAGATAATTTCAGTTTTCAATAAAACATAACATGTACATTCACAAAAAAAATAATTCGTAGTCGTCATCCTTACTGCTGTACTTTTGAACCCACTTTTCTTAAATTGTCTTGATCACACTTGGTTTCGATTACATCTGACGAATTGATTAAAAAAAGAAATTCGTATATTGTTAATAAAATAAGCCTTGGCAAATATCTTGTAAATAATGAATATCTGAAGAACATCTTTAAACATTAGATTATTGTAACACATGTGTCTTAGTAGTCTCCGTTTAAACTCATAAAAGAGAGAGTTTTAGCACTATAATACTTGGTTCAATACACCATTTTCTATATAAGGAAAGGCCTGTACTAAGTCACGAATATGACAGTTGTTGTCCATTCGTTTGGTGTGTTTTATATAAAGGCTCATTTGATATTTCCATTCGATTAGAGACTTTCCGTTTTGAATTATCCCCGGAGTTCAGTATTTTTTTTATTTTACTTTTTACATGGTACAGGAGAGGTGTCAGCTACCAAAGGTGTCATCTAACTCAAAATAACAGCATGTAAAAAAAACGAAATTTGACTGCTGAGCAACGCAAACTCAACAAAAAAAACGGGATTGATCACATGCGCTCTGGAAGGATACGCATATCCAGTTTAGTTATCGACTTTTATCTAACCCTAACATATTTGATAATTTACATATTTATTTATAGCTAAGATAACCAATTGTTACACACATATGAAACAGGTAAGTCCATTTTCATAATCTTAATTTTGCATTTTATTACCTTCAGCATTTGCTGTTTATGGTACTGCTACAGGTAAGCATTGTAAGAAGACTACGATCAACATTATAAGCAGGGTTACTCTAACATAAGTTAAAATCACTGGGGAAAGACATTTGACTAACCTGTTTCAACAGATACATGTTTATATGTTTATAATTGTATAATGTATCAGTGTAAATGCACTCAATTTAAAAAATCAGTTTATCCTGCACAATGACGATCACTAAGACGCTTGATACACGTTTATACTTAAGGGATACATGCGATCCCCTCTATCTGGTAAATGACATCACGAAGGCGCGTATAATTGACGAGTATTTTTCCGGAGACGGACAAACTCGAAAGTGGTCAACTCATTACAATTTTGGATAATGAAAATGTAACATACTAATGACAACACAATTTTTAAAAATATATTAAGTTATTATCATTCATTTAATCGTTTTGCAGATTTGTGTTCAAAAAGTGTATTAATTATTTGCATAGGTTGAAGTATCTTTTCGAATCCGTGAAAATCAGGCGTCATGTCTGTAATATAAACTAAAATATGACCACGTATACAGCCAACACGCTATTCTCATTACATACAAAATTTTGTACCTATTGTCATGACTGTACCAATAAACCCATCATAGATACCAGAACTAATATTAGTATATACGCCAGACGCGCGTTTCGTCTACAAAAGACTCATCAGTGACGCAAGATATATGATATGACTTTTGATGTTCACTTAGTTTTCTATCTATGAACTAAACATGTCGCAATATACGTATTGTAGTTCAAAAGAACATAATACACCTGTATATATCATTTGAATACATTCATTGTGTAAAGACAACAAGACAACACTAGTAAATCGATGTTCCAATCCAATCACTTAATAAAGAAGATATTGATCAAGATAAAAAAAGATATAAGGGATTCGCGTACGCAAAAAAAATGATGAATTATTGATTTTTTCCAACTGTTGTAACTACAATTTCCGAATGTAACCTATCGTATTCGACTTAAAATTGGGGTTGTAACACCACGGGTCCACATGTCGAGCAGGATCTGCTTACCATTTCGGAACACCTGAGATAACTTCCTGTTTTTGATGGAGGTTTCGTCTAGGTGAATGTTTAGTTTTTATGTTGTGTTTTGTGTACTGTTATTTTGTCCTGTGGTCTTTTTTTGCCATTGTGTTGTCACTTTATTTTTTATTTATTAGTTTATATATCCCTTTTGTATCACTTCTGAAGAACAAAATAATAGACGAAGAAAGCCTAAGCACGATATGATTATGATAGTGCCCTTAGAATATGAGACGACTTCAACTGCACACATCGTTTCTCAGTGTTTCATTTTGTATCTCCGTCGTACCTCCTTTTATTCACAGGCTTGTAATTGTTGAATTCAAGGAGGACTTGAGATTATTTATTGGTAACAGATAGATTTACAAAATGCCAAAAGCAATAATTCATACCAACCTGCAAGATAAAGACGTTCCAGAGGGGTTTGAACTCCGAGTCACACAAAAGATGGGAGAGGTGTTTGAATTTCCTGTTGAGGTAAATTTGACATCTGCAGAAATAAGTAGATATAAGCTTCACCACTTGGAACTCATGTTTCAAGAACTCTCTTGTTAGCAGCAATCCTCTATTAAGAAAATCGAAAAAGCTCTAGTACAACGTAATGAATTAGAGATATATAATCCGTATGTAGTGTTAATCTTTTTATAAGAACATACGGTGACAAGGGATTCAGTAATGTCATAATCGAAGAAAGAGGATGGGGTAGTTGTTACGGCAACTGGAACATATCCGTGGTTATCTAAGATTTCATATGAGTTGACCAGATCATAATGCATCCGTAAAACTTTCGAAGGAATGCGTTCATCAATACTATTTGGAAACCTTGTTTCAATACTTTCGTTGATTTTTAAAGACACAACCCTGGAATTCGTATAAACAAGGTATCTCTAGTCCAAATGAAGGTGCTACACGAAAATAAAAAGGAGTAGGTCCGGTAAGGGCCGATTTTGGCCTCAAATTTCAGGTTCATCTAACGAAAGTTTTTGGACACTTTTTAAACACGTAAGTGTCTATTTCAATTGATTAGATTAGTTTATGTGAAATATTTTAACTGATTTAGTCATTACAAACGCTCGGATTCAAGCTTAAATATGAAAAATCTATCAAATATGCCAAAAAAAGTCACTTTTCAGATGGTTTTTGTCCAAAATGAAAGTGGCCGCATCCGTGTTTATCCTCAACCTTTATGTATGTTTTGTATTATCATCAAATCCAACTTAAATTTCAATATAATGAAAGAACACGAATGCGGCCACCTTCATTTTAGACGGAAACCGTCTAAAAATTAACCAAAATTCTAAAGTTTTGAAGATTTCAGTAATTTAGCATGACTTAATGATGCCAGTACGCGATATTTGTGCATTGTATCGTCAAAAATAGTTCATATTTATATAGCAGAAGCATTTTACTTTCCAAAACATAGCTAAAAGATTACATTTTCACAATTTTCTAAAACTCCTATATTTTGGGGCCAAAAAGGGGTCTTACTGAACATACTCCTTTTAAAAGAACAATGGGGAAATTAAAATAATCAAAAGAGTTCTGAAACCACTATCATTGTCAATTTTTAGATGTAACTTTATCTGTTGAATTCTTCATTCAAAGTAACCAAACTCTAAATTATTCAGTTAAAGGACACCATCTGTATAATAGACTTTAAAGAAGAAAGTTGATGACAGCTTTTTGAGAATCTCCTGTATGAAATCTGATCATAGGAACAATAGAACAAGTTCTAAAGCTTAGTCATATATGATTCTAATAAGAATACCGGCTGTTAATAAACTCATCATAGATACCAAGATTAAAATTTTATATTTACGCCAGACGAGAACACGTCCTCCAATATTTATAAAAATACAGAATTGGTCTTTTACTTTATTTTATGATTTACTTTTGGATGGATTATTTCATTCTGTCTCTAATTTTACAATGAGGAACTCGTTTGTATATAAAAAAGTAAAATCATAAAAATACTGAACTTAGAGGAAAATCAATTCGGAAAGTCCATAATCACATGGCAAAATCAAATAACAAAACGCATCAAAAACTAATGGACAAGAACTGTCATATTCCTGACTTGGTACAGGCATTTTCAAATGTAGAAAATGGTGGATTAAACCTGGTTTTATAGCGCTAACCCTATCACTTTGATGACAGTCTCATCAAATTCCGTTATATTTACAATGATGCGTTAACTAAACAGACACAATAAATAAAATAGTCAAAATATAGGTACAGCAGTCATCATCGTATAACAATTTTAAAAGGAACAATTTAACAGAACACAAAAACATCTATCTACAAACACATTCATTGATTTGTGTGTCTGACGTCAGAAAATGTTATACGTCACATAGATTTATCGTTCAATGTGCATACAAACAATTTTAAAATTTACATAGGCATATTCATTTACATAAAAGAGAAGTCAAATGATTTTTACTCTTAAACGCGGAGAGGGAATTATTTGTATCAGATCTTTTGAATGATTGGTATCCTAATCTGATTCAAACTCTTCCTAGAGAAGACAAAAAGAGGTGATGAATACCTAGGTGAAATCAACATGTATAGGACGAAAGCATGACCTACAAACCAATTGATAACGAGCAACACAACAAAACGCTAAAGTAACTAAAGACTGAAAGACACAAACCATACAAAAAGACTTGAATTTAGGTGTTCTTTTAAAAAGGGTACGCAACTCCTGTTCGCATGTGATTAGAAAAAGTCTTAGTAATTTAGTAAGTTTGATTTTGATCACCGATAACATAGATGGTGATAATTTCAATTGATGCATCGAGGTTCGTCTTTCAAACCAACCAATATAACGTTTTTTTTAGAGATTTATGTTAAAATAAAAATCGATACTATCTAGCAAAGTGAAAAAAAACATTAAGTTAATATATTTGAAATTTCGACATTAGATTATTCAGAATTTTTCATTTTTTTTTCATTTTTTTTTTAATTAAGTAAATATTCTAACATTCTGCTCTTAGAAGTGGAGCAGGGTTTGTTTATCTTTCCAGGGCACATGAGATCAACCCTCGTTTTTGATAATACTAGGGAGCACATTTTTGTTAAGATGAAAATGCATAGTTGTATTCTTTTCTGTAAATATATTAGAAGAATTTTTTTTAAACTAATTAAAACTTTAAACTTAGTGTCTCCCCAGCCGTAATGCGCACCACTTAACGGGATTTGAAGTTTTAAATGTTTGTCAACTTCGTTTTAATTTCAAACTTTTAACTTGTTTTATTCGAGAGTCTCTGAAGAGCCTTAAGGGCATCCGATACAGTTTCTCGATATAATGTCATTTTTATAATTTTGAAATATGTTGTAGGCCTTGGCGAGTTATAAAATAAAACACAAAATAAAACATAGGTCACCGTGCTTGTTTTCGAGAAAATTGAGGCTGAAAATTGGGGATTTGTTCAATTTTGTAAAAAAAATAGGCAATGTTATAAAATTTTTGGAGCAGATATTCTTCGTCGTAAATTATTAAGATCGGGTTCAATCTGAAGCTGTGATAAGTGGCAATAAGGAAAAAAATAAATCACTATACGAATAACTATAAAATTATTCAAGTCTTGCTTGACATTGCGGACCAGATGCTCAAAGTGGTATTTTTCTAAACCTAAAAAAATGGAAAAAAAACTGTTTCTGAAAATGTCATTTTTATCATTTTTCTGCAAAAACGGCATTTTGTCATGCTTTCTCCAAATCTCAAATAAAAAATATAGGTCACCGTGCTGGATTCCATGATAATCACGATTTATCCTAAAAAATTGCGTCACCCCTTTGTAACCTCAACGTTAGCGCTAAAGTGCACGACGTCGCTGGCAGACAATTTCGACGTTATCGCTTCAAATTACCGGCGACATTTTTCAGATGTATAAATATTACTTGTAAAGTACTATCTATAAATTGGTAACATTGTTTTCGGAAGTAAAATCATGTGAATAACAAATACCTCTCTGTGTTTGTGGTCTAAGTGAGAAACTTCTCAAGAAAAGTTATTACGGACTGTTGATAATTTTTACGGCTTTCAAAAATTTAAGACTCGGCAATTTAGAACATGACATACAGGTACATTTACTGTACACACTCGTTTATTATTTCATACTGTATGATGACCTCTAGATGTTGTTCTTTGTTTTGTTTTGTTTGGTTGGAATGGCTGCTGTTTCATTACACATACTCCTTATATTTATCCTTTAATTCACGTTTTTATCACTGAGAAAATCCGTTTTTGTTGATACGAATTTTCAAAAAGTTAGCGTCGTTTGGACAGTAATCAAATTTGCCGTTACTTTTCTCGTTTGAGTTGTTTTATCTTGTCATTCCGGGACCTTTTATAGCTGACTATGTGGTATGGGCTTTGCTCATTGTTGAAGACCTATAGTTGTTAATTTCTGTGTCATGTTTGTCTCTTGATGGAAGTTGTCTAATTGGCAATTATATCACATCTTCTGTTTTATGTGGTCAGAAAACAGAAGCAAAATGTTACAAAGGAGAATCTTCAATTTGCTAATGGATGCTTTTGTCCAGACAGAGAAACTATAATTTTGAAATTTTTGATTTGGCAAAAAAATTATTGAATAAATAGCGAGAGGACTGGATATATTACGATTAGTTGAAATTAAAATCATTCTCTCATAGCGTAATTTTATTGGTAAATAACTTTATATTTTTTCGCCACAACGCGTACATAAAATACCGCATGTCCATTCCCCTGTCTGTCCTTCTGCACTTCTGGTTAATTAGATTTTTCAAGTGTACAATTCTTGCCATCTTTCTATAAAACTGATATCGTATGGACACGTTCGAAAATCAGTGCATATCAACTATTCTTTAAAAGAGTTATGCCATTTGGAAATATTAATTATATTGAAAATTGCATTGTATTTTCTGTCATTCCGTCATTTCTCTAATATATCCATAAAAAAAATAAAGAAAAAATAAACAGCTGCGCTTCGAGCGCATGAATCGCCCTTCGTCTCATGAAAAAAAAAACCCAACATAATATATGTTTTTAAATAACACGGAAGTCGTACGGAAGTCATGCTAGGTATATCCTCACTCATTCATTATTCTTGCTCAATAATAAGTTTATATATCACAACATGTTTTATATGATCCCCAAATTGAAGCTCAATAAAAAATCAAGAACTCAAAAATGAATTAAAGAATCATCACGAAAAAGTATACAGATCTTAAGAATAATTTAACTAAAACGTATGTGAAGTTCTATGCAATAATTATATATAGTTTCTAAGATACGGCGCGACATGTGAACCCCCAGCCCCTTTTTGTCATAAACTCAATAACTCTAAAATCAAATTATGAATCATTCTCAAAAGTATATACAAGTTCTTCAGAATTATATAACTAAGAAGTGCGTTAAGTTTAGAGCAATAGTCATAAAACGTTTTCTAGATGCAGCGCGAACTGTAAAAAAAACTGTTCTAGTTACAAAGTCCTGTAACTTATAAAGTTCACCAAAAATGATACAGACCGTTTGACCATTATGACTGAAAAAACAACCATGTTCAGTTTAATGATAATATGCTGTACCATATTTACGACGGACAGACGGACGCGGGCATTTCTATACCATTTTATTACGGGTGCATAAACATATTGTTTGCTATTACCTTTTGTTAGATAAACTACGTGCAACGTGGAGGAAATAGAAACTTTGTTCTTTTATAAAAGTTGTATCATTGTTTGTATTAGCGGCATACCATTATTTTTTGTTTACATAAATAAATTAAATAAATTTTTCAGAAAGGAAATTGACTTCTTCGTGTACATACATTTTCGGTATTAGTTTTTAAATATCATTGGTTTTCTGTGCTGTAATAAAAAATCGATCCGGACCAAATCGTGGATAATAAAATTTTAATTGACATGCATGATATTAGTAACACTAAAAGGGTCAGTCGTCTTGAGATTGCTCACTATACGATATTTGTTGAAGATCTCAAAGAAACAGTAATATGTTTTATTTCTTATTATGTTATTAGACTGTTATCCTGGTATAATCAAATGCACTGACTAATATTAATGGCGTAGAAATTAGCATGCGGGAGAAACAGAAATTGGAGCATGGAAATTCCACATTACGTTTCGTATTACGGAAAATGACACGCATTACGTCCCGCAAAAAGTGACGTTTTGCGGGAATTCAAACGCTTAACGTCGCGCCAAGAGTTAACTTCCTTGAAACTGTATCGGATGCCCTTAAGTCGACGAAACGCTTTTCTTGTGAACAAAATTGCCAGACTGTTATCTTTGACGTGTTTTGATTTGTCTACAAAACATGGAGTCGTTTTTGCTTTGTTATCCATTTCGGATATGGTGTTCTCTCTTTTTAATTGATTTTCTTACACTTATGATATTTTCTTTCTCTACCTTTAAATCAAGGCTTTAAAAATTAATGAAATTTTCGTTCATTGGTTTATAAGGCGAAATTGGTGAGATTGTTACATGATATTTCTCACCATAACACCATGTTATACTTTGCATGAAGAGTTTTTGAGAAAATAATTATTCAACTAACTCACGATGTGTATCTTCTGAATAAAATCCATCTGTATCATATAATCAACTTCTTTCAATAAGGTAATCTATGTAACTTTGACAACTGGAGATCGTATAAGTCATAATGGAAGCAGTGACCCTATGGTATTCGTTGACATGGTAACAGTGAATAAGTTCAGTGACGAGAAAAATCCTGGTTACTCCCGTCAGTTTATGAAGTTCTTCAGTGATGAGCTGAAACTTCCTCTACACAGGTATTGCATAACATCAATTTTCATCCATCTTCGTATCATCAACGCTATATTTTATAATTCATACACATTTTCTTTGACACATTCCACATTTCCATTCTCAATTTTATTTTAAATGTAAAAGAAGAACAATGAAAAGTGTTTTTAGAATTAACTGATTTTTTTTTCTAAAACAATGCAAGGTAAAATTAAAATAAAAAATTAGATTTTATAATTGCAAACTAATATTTTCAATAAAGTTGTAATATTTTATACTCTTTATGTTTTTTAGCTCATATCAACGTGTTAGTATTTTATATTTCAGGGTTTTAATTCAGTACCACGATTCACAAATGGGAGACTTTGGATGTAAGAGACAACCTCCAGAGTACAAAGATGACAGATATTTTCTTGACAACTCTAAATAACAACTTTTAATTTCAATATTCTCTTACGATTAAAGATTTGTAAAAAAAAAAAATAAAGCAGATCGTAGATACAGCCACCCAAAAACATTCTAAAATATAGAAATGGTTATTATAATCCTGGTACTTTTGATAACTATTTACACCACTTCTGGCGTACTAAAGTATAATCTTGGTACTTTTAGACGATTGTTTTCATAACGTGAGAAACGCAAATCGCTCCGATTCTATATAACATCAAAATAAAAAAAAATTAAAATAGCATATAGACAGAGTATATAAGCAAAAATGAAAGACAATAATTCAAAATTGACAAAAACATAACACTCAATGGGTGAATGTATAAGTTCCGAGTCACGTACTATATATATAAACAAATAAAGGCAACAGTAGTTTACCGCTGTTAAAAAGTCACAAATCTGGCTTACAAAATAAAACCGAGGAAAACACTTGGAACAACAGAAGTACTGAAGTGCAGCAAAAACCAACTCCAACATACGTAGAAACGAACTATTTGATAACAACTGCCATATTCTCCTGATTTGTTACAGGACAATTAAAAACAATTAAATTGAAACTGGTTTTAAGGTTAGCCAAATTTCCCGCTTATATTGCTGTGTTAAACAAATATCAATAAAATGACACAGCTTCATGACAAAAGAACAGCACACACAAACGCAAGAACACTCAGCACAGAGAAGCGCATGCATAAATAATATAATAGTCGTTACAACATGTAAACCGCAAAATAACAACGAACATCTTTCATTAACGACAGCACAGGACATCACAAACAGTGACGTTTTTTGTAACAAATATGTAATCTTTATATTCATACAATTATTTTCACAATGCTAGTCCAAATAATTTTTATTCTTATGGCGGTATTGAAAGGATATTTTTGAAAAAAAAATGCTGTGACGGCGTAATCATGGTAATACTTATTTGGAAATACACAATACTCTCTCCCTGGAAAATGGAAATTAAATCGACTATACTGACAAATAAGACACATATGAAACGTACCGAAAATATAGAATTCAAACCATAAACGATAAGTCAGAACATAATATCTAACTGAAACCACAAAAGAAACACCATAAATAAACACAACATTGTTGGATGCACAAATACCGAAAGATGTCGTATATCAATGCAAATTCACACTCGGCAAAACAGTCATGTTCGGGAAAAGGTCCCGTTCGGTACTTAGGAATCATACGTAATATCTGTTAAACCACAATCTAAGACGTGGTAAACATGTCATTAGATAGTTTAGACCCAGACGCATCGTATTGATCAACCAATTTGAAATGGTGTCAACAAAATAAGTTTACGGAAAAGTCATATATTTGCCTGTATATTCAATCTTTCCTCTTTATAACTTTGTTGGGGCAGTTTAAATATGGACTAAACACTAAGGTTTAAAATATACAAGGACAAAACAAGAAAACTTTAACACATAATAAAGATGATAAACAACGTCAGTACCTAGAATCTATTCTTAAAGATCATCGTGTATTGTTTGTGAAGAGGATACGGGATATTCATCAACAGGGTCCAAATTTGATTTTATTTTTAGAAAAAGGAAGAGACGTTCTTTGACATAACCTTGGCTCGAACTTTCTGTTAAGAAAGCTGCAAGCTCTTCGATACAAAATGAATTGAGAAAGTTATATCCAATATGCAGCTGGTTGGTCATTTGCTGGTAATGTGGGGAACATTTATTTCAAAATTAACATCCTTTCTCTTGTAAAGGTTTTTTTTAATTACTTAGTATAATGTTACTTTATCGACGTTACATAGTTAAATATGTAAGAAATAAACTAATACAAATACTTCTTTTGTAAACAGTATACAAGTCTATTTTATACAACTATATGTGTATTTAATCAAAATAGGCAATGTACCCAGCGATATGAATTAGCGTAAAGAGTAATGTCATTATCTTTCATGTGAAGAAAAGATATTGATATAGTATTTTCGACTTTTAAAAAGTGTATTAAAAATAATGTTGACTGTCAGTATCCATAATTGACAGAATTTTGTCGACGTATATTTTATATAATGAAATGTGATTTGTTTTTGCTCAATCATTAATGAATGTGAACTAATAATATAAGTGCAGCCAGTTTAGTTGAATTTCGTCAAAATAAGTTTATATAACCGGTTCGCCGACAGGGTTTGCGGTTCCTGATATGATATTAAAACTAATTTTAAGTTTCCAAATCCTTCTCTCTTCGCAAAGCATAACTCTTTCATGCACCAGATCAGTCTCTGGACGCCTAGCATAACATACTTAGTCTTTTTACGCATGAAATCATTTTCTGCAGAAATAGCATGAAATATCTAACATTTTCAGGCAACAGACCAGTTTGTGTATGTATAACATGAAATACTTAAATCAACTCATCATAGATATTTCACCCACTAGACCATTCTCTCTATGTGTATCATGAAACACTTCACTCGTTTACGCACCAGATAGTTTTCTGCATGATAGCATAACAAACTTAACACTTTCCTGCATCAGATTGTTCTCACCATAAATAGGATGGAATATTTTACCCCTTTACAACCCAGATCATTTTTTGAATGAAAGTAAGAAAATACTTAACACTTTCATGCACCAGATAGTTCTCTAAATGTTTAGCACGCAATACTTAACCCTTTGATGCATTAGATCATTTTCTCCATGTATAGCATGGAAAACTTTTCGTTCACGCAACAGGATCATTTTCTGAATGAGAGTATGAAATGCTTAACTTTATCACACATAAGATCATTCTCCGTGCAGAGCATGACATATTTAATCTGTTCACGCACAAGATCATTCTCGTCATGCAAAGCATGAATTTCTTAACGCTTTTACGAAACAGATCATTTTCTGCATGATAACATGAAACACTTCATCCTTTCACGCACCAGATCGGCCTCGACATGGATAACACGAAATACTTAAACCTTTCATTTGACTCATTCTTCTCCCCATGCAGGGCAGGCAATACATAACCCGTTCACGCACCAGATTACTTTCGGCATGAATAGCATGAAATACATAACACTTTCAATCACCAGATCATTTTCCCAATGCAGAACTTAAAATATTTGCCCCGTTCACGAACCAGATCATTTCCTAAATGAAGAGCATGCAATACTTAACCCGTTCACGCACTGGACCATTTTCTGCATGTAAAGCATGTAATACTTATCCCTATCACACACAAAATCACTCTCTCCATGCATATCAAGAAATACTAAACCCTTGCATACATCGAATCGTTATGTTTCCATAGAACTATTCTCTGCTTGCGGTTTATACGAAAGCGATGTTTTAAATTCTATGTATGTTTTACGTTGGTCGTAGACATATATTCACACCATCGTGATTAAAATCTGTACATTGTGTCAATCAAATAGATGCTTAACAGCAATATCAAGTAGATGTCCGTTCTTAATGATTTCAAAGATCAAGTCTAAAATCATTAAATGATATCGTTACAGTTTTGCAAATTCCTCTGAAAACCATGTTTTTTACAACTCAAACTACTTTTTCTGCACACTAAATCGAAATGTGGACTTTTCCTCTTATGATAATGCTATTTATTCAAATATGATTTAACATTAATTTTTACTTGGTGGCATTTTGTCCCAGGTTATATTTGTCTTTCCGATATTGTTTAAATCGCATCCCTTATGTTATTGATTTGGTATTTGCATTGTGTCATAAATCAAATCTATTCGTTCAGTGTATGTTCATTTGTTTATGTTAATATGTTTTTTGAAGGTTGGTAAATATTAAAAAATTTAAACCCGCTGCATTTGTTTGCACCTGTCATAAGTTAGAACATGATGGTCAGTGTTTGTCATTTGTTGATGTGGTTCATAAGTGTTTCTCGTATCTCGTGTTTCTCGTATCTCGTGTTTTATATAGATTTTTTAATATGAAGGAATCTCACCATATAAGAAACTTTATCCGTGAATCTAACAAAGATTGTCGAGTTCAAACAAGAACCTATGTCAAATCAGTTTACATTTTGTCAACTTCCCATCTCTCAGTTAAAACATACATGTTGTATGGTTATTACGTATCTAATGTAACGAAGGTCGAACGGTCACAAAAATTGAAATCTATGAAAACATTAAGTAAATAGTTATCAAAGGTACCAGGATTATAATTTAGTACGCCAGACGCGCGTTTCGTCTACACAAGACTCATCAGTGACGCTCATATCAAAATATTTATAAAGCCAAACAGGTTCAAAGTTGAAGAGCATTGAGGATCCAAAATTCCAAAAAGTTGTGCCAAATACGGCTAAGGTAATCAATGCCTGGGATAAGAAAATCCTTAGTTTTTCGTAAAATTCAATGTATTGTAAACAGGAAATTTATAAAAATGACCACATTATTAAAATAACTTTTGAAATTTCATTTTACAAATATGAAATACATTTGAGATATTTATAGAGAGTTCAATTTTATAAAAATAGCGTGAATATGACATGAAAACGAAACAACGGATGATTCTTCTAGTTCTGTACAACGGCGTTATGGTTAATGCACTATGTACGGGGCATGCATTTAATCCATTGCTGAAAGTCGTATGGTGACCTTTAGTTGTTAATTTCTGTGTCTGTTGGTCTACTGTGGAGGGTTGTTTCATTAACAAGAATACCACATCTTCTTATTTTTGTATAATATATCAGTTGGATGAGTTTAAGTGTAAAGAATAATTTTTAAATGGGAAATAAACTCATCATAGATACCAGGATTAAATTTGTATTTACGTCAGAAGCGCGTTTCGTCTACCAAAGACTTATCAGTGAAGCTCGAAACCAAAAAAAATAAAATCCCAAATAAAGTACGAAGTTGAAGAGCATTGAGGACCAACATTCCTAAAAAAAACTTGCTAAATACAGCTAAGGTAACCTATTTCTGACGTAGAAAAGCCTTAGCATTTCAAAAATTGAAATGTTTAGACTTCTCTTGAACTGAATTTCAATGTACGTATTGTTATGCGTTTACTTTTCTACATTGGTTAGAGGTATAGGGGGAGGGTTGAGATCTCACAAACATGTTTAACCCCGCCGCATTTTTGCGCCTGTCCCAAGTAAGGAGCCTCTGGTCTTTGTTAGTCTTGTATTATTTTAAATTTTAGTTTCTTGTGTCAATTTGGAAATTAGTATGGCGTTCATTATCAATGGACTAGTATATATTTGCTTAGGGGCCAGCTGAAGGACGCCTCCGGGTGCGGGAATTTCTCGCTACATTGAAGACCTGTTGGTGACCCTCTGCTGTTGTTTTTTATTTTGTCGGGTTGTTGTCTCTTTGACACATTTCCCATTTCCATTCTCAATTTTATTTGTAAAAGTAACTAGTCCAATAGTTTATTCAAGTTTGAGAAAAATGCGTATCTCAGTATGTTGGCTGTTATAGTCAAAAACTGGTATCAATTCTGATTAAATTAATCAACTATTTACGCTTCCAAAGCACATTAACTTTATTTGGAATTTATTAGGGGTCTTAAGGCTCTATCTTAGTTTTTTTCTGGAGTTGTGCTCTTCTTAATAGTTGGTTTTTCGCTCAAAGCTGGTATCTATGGTGAGTTAATGTACTGCACAATAATGAATTAGGAACTTGAAATGAACGTACATGTCTTTTATTATATTAGTACAAGTTTTTTTGAAATCTTTGATTATCTATAATGAAATGTATATTTAGATATATCACCACTCATATGGTAAATGAATACACAAACACATTTTTTATGTTATAAACAGGTTATTATAATTCATTTTTTCATAAAGCAGAAAATTGTATTGTGTTTGTGCTTGTGCCTCTTTGTTCCTATAATTCAGCCATGAAACAAGTAATCGATATTGAATCATTTTGGCATAAATAACAATGAGAAAAGAAAATAATGTTTATGCGAACATCATAAAAATAAATGTAAAAGTAAAAATCATATGAATATAAGTGTTTCATGAATGTCAAACTGGAAATTTATACCCCAAAAAAAAATCAAAAGAACCAAAGTCGTAGCTTTTGCCAAGCCATTTTTACTTCCTCATTCTCGACGGGCCATTAGATTAAAAGAACATCTTTCCAAATGCTTGAAAATTCTAAGGGAATATTATACAATGCGATATCTCTTGAAATAACAACTATCTTTTGTAGATTTTTGGAAAACTTTTCATACTTTGCTCGCTCTATTTCAAAACGAGTCCATTCATTTTCAACAATTGATGGCGATACTAGAAATATAACGTGTCTGCATCTATGAATGGCAGTAGCTCTCTCGGTTGCTATCGATTCGCCTACAACGAAATCTCTATCTTCGAAGCAAATTTTGAAACCCCATTCGTCCTCTACTTTCTTTTGTAACTCCTTCACAAAATAAATACAGTCGTCCGAATATGACACGTAAACGTCATAATCAAAATTTAGCTCAAGACCTTTCTCTGCAAATTTCCGGATATTTCGGAAGAAAAAGAAAATTATTCTCCATCTAAAATTATACAACAGAGTAATGCAAATCAGAGTTGACAAAACGGAAACCAATAATGAAATGCCTAACTTGATCCAAATGGTAGAATCACAGTCAATGAAATAATGATGAAAGTCTTCAGCGACAGTTCTGGTATAGTTGATTTTTTTAAGTGAAGAAACCCAACAAGAGTAATTACCATTTTTATCTAACTGTACTTTAGTGGTCAGAATCCAACGCAAAAATGTGGTTGTGCCACATGAACAAATCAATGGGTTATTACTAAGATATAATTTAAAAGTTCCATATTTGGTGTGCTGGGTATCAATCCAATTAATTATATTCTTCAGAATTGTAGTTAACTGATTGTGTGATAAATCGAGTTCGTAGAGGCTATCAAACTGTGTTACTACATCAGGAACAGCATCAAACAAGTTATGAGATAGATTGAGTTGAGTTAAATGTGGCAATTGGCCGAGCGAATTGATTTTCCACATATAGTTATATGATATATCTAAATTATTGATATTCGGACACATACTTAATATTGATGCATTGGTTTGTAAAACACGGTAAAGGTGTGTTTCCTTCATGATGAGTGTTTTCAAATGAATTAAAAATGGAATTTTCCCCGCACCAAATGTAATATCTGAACCTATACCAGACAAATCTAAATGTTCCAAACTATTAAATCCTTCTGAAGTTATAATTGGAAACACATCTGTCTCAAAATAAGAAACCTCGAGATGACGAAGGGAGCTGTTGATGATTTTAATTTCCCTGAAGCCATTATTAGCCATTATATGTGTTAGTCTCAAAACTTGAATTTGGTTTGGAAACGTAACTGTTATATTCTTTACCCCCCATCTGCCTTGGTACTGAAGTTTGTGGATTATTGTATGGTTGTTCACTCTCACCACATCAAGGAAGACTTGGGTTTTGAATCTTAATGGAAAATAGGAAAAATCAATCATTTTGATCTTTTGCATCGTGAATACAAACCAGAAAGGATTTACTCCCCAAGTGGTCAAACTAAAACTATTAGATGATAGCATTATATATTCAAAGCAGTTTGGATGTTTAAACGAAATTAATGCCTTATTTCTAACTGAAACAATCTGATTGTCCGCAAGGTCTAAGGTCTTTATACAGATAGTTGATATATATTTCATCATCTCCAGGGTCAGAACAACCACGTCCAGGTCACGTTCAATATTACTACGAGTTATTCCACGAAAAAGAATCGCATCCATTGATTTATGTTGAAATGGATGTAAAATTCTGAGAGCCTGGGTCAAGTGAATATTGCTGTTAGTAAAATTCAGTACTTTTAGATGTGGAAATGGAATTAAAACGCCGATTTCAATGACGACAAAATCTTTACAAGTTGTCATGTGGAATTCCTTTATATTTCCTGGCATATCTGAAAACGTCTCATTGTACAAAATCTTAACGTGGCAATAATCGAATCTCAACTTTTGTAAATTGTGTAGATTCTTAAATTGCTGTCTAAACGTTGCGTTCAGTACAAGATCAATAGACATTTCACGCAAATAACAAAGTTCACCAACGGGAATCCTATACGGGTTGTGTTCTGATGTATTCATATTTCTACTAATGTCTAAAATTAATAAAGTTTTTAAAGACCGAAACACTCCAGAGGGGTACGAATCACTTACGTTCAGATAATTATAAGACAGAGACAAATATTTCAATAATGATAAACCAATGAAAGCCGTTTTATGCAACACTCTTATAACATTGTTATCAAGCATTAGATGTTCTAGATACTGATATCTAAGAAATACGTTAGCATCCAGTCTGGAAAGTCTATTAAAACTTAAATCCAGTTTCTTGATATCTGGAGGTAAATTGGTCGGAACAGATGTTAATCCTTTGTCTTTACAGTTTGCCACCGTGTATTGTAACAAATCTGATGTGATATTGCATTCTGAAAATACAGCACTACATAAATATAAAGATATCATGCACAAAACTATGAAGAAGTGCATCTTTTCCCAGTGTAAGTTAACACAAAATTAATTTCAAAGATTAAGTACTTCCTGCTATAATCAAAAGTACTTAAATAAAAAGTTAATCACATGAAGTAAAGTTGCGACCGCTTAAAAAAAAGTTGATTATTTCCTGTTGAATTAATTTTTTTTTATTTTAGAATAATTTGCAGTTTTACTTCATAAATCAAAGTTAAATAATTTTGTTAAAAAAAACCACGTGATATATGTTTGATAAATTACTTCAGACAATAATTGTAAACAATTAAATTTTCTTAGTACTGGGTTACAATAAAAATAAAAACAATCGAACTTCCTCTAACTATGTCGAAAAATATAAGTGACCAATGATGTATTTAAATCGTGATATATGAGTTTCTCGTGGTAATCTTCAACTAAAATATGATAAACGGTATGTTTTCATCTTGATAATTGTCGTTTTCTTTGATGCCGATGTTCTGTTGGCATCTTAATATCTTTGCACACTTTTAATTGACTCCGCTCCGGCGCATGTTTCCGATTTCAACATATGTGGTATTTTCATGATTTAAGTTGAGCACAGAGATGTCATATAAATAAAGTAAAAAACCATCCAATGAGTTTTATCAAATTCATGTTGGTGTGTGGTCGTGTGGTCTAGCGGGACGGCTGCAGTGCAGGCGATTTGGTGTCACGATATCACAGTAGCATGGGTTCGAATCCCGGCGAGGGAAGAACCAAAAATTTGCGAAAGCAAATTTACAGATCTAACATTGTTGGGTTGATGTTTAGACGAGTTGTATATACATTATGTACACAGCCATGTATCACCATCATTGATGGCGATCCGATGGATACATCTGTTGTAGGGTTGTCACTGACTCAGACGTACTTATGAATATAATTATTTTCTGTGACTGTATCTTACATTAATTTGTAGGATCCTTTACTATAGATAATTTAGCTGATCTGTAACAATAACATCTTCATGCCTTATATCATGTACTGTAGTACGCCGCTAGATTAAAACTGACGTGGAAAGGTAACACATGCCCACCGAAAGCTCTTTTTTTGAGAGCCCAGGTGGTCGTGTGGTCTAGCGGGACGGCTGCAGTGCAGGCGATTGGGTGTCACGATATCACAGTAGCATGGGTTCGAATCCCGGCGAGGGAAGAACCAAAAATTTGCGAAAACAAATTTACAGATCTAACATTGTTGGGTTGATGTTTAGACGAGTTGTATATATATATATATATCTCCATAAAACGACCAACCATCAAATTAAGTAAGTATCGGATCGTCTATAATTGGCGATATCTCGCAGATAAGAAAAAAAACTATCAAAGTCCCTATGGTCTGATACAAAGATTTTTTTCTTTTTTTACTGAAAACAATGCATGTAATTTTAGTCTCTATAGGCTTAGATTTGAACCTTTTGCTTTCCTACAGAAGAAAAGAAAGATATTATGTGAAATTAAACAGGTACAAAAGACATTGTTAAGTGGTTTTTATACATATTTAGTAAGGTCTTTATCATGGACATCAACTTTTATGTACCTAGCTCTTCACATTTAACTCGATCCTATCAACGCGTTAGACACAGGTCATTTATACAACACATTTTGCACATGTTGTCTGATAAAATCTTCTTTTCTGTAGATTCAGAGTTCTCATAGGAGTCAAACAACTGGATTAAAACATAGAAACACTAATATTTACACATGAAAACCTGTCAACTATGTTTAGTTTTTATTCGATGATTATAAGATATAGTTTTCCAACAATTTAGTACATGTAATTTCAAATTAAATGACATCTATGAATTATCTTCCTGAGGCAATTTGCATGTCATCTCCCTAGAATCCTTCAAGGATGCTATCTCAACCATATCATTTGGGGATCTTGTCTGGGTAATCAATTATTATATTTAAGCCGATGTGCATATGTTTAACCTTAAGCTTCAACTATTGATATTTTTGTTGTAATTTGACTGTGGCAAATAATTGATTTTACATTTAAATTTCGGACCTCCATAACGCCACAGTTGCGGGATATTCCACCTGTCCCACCTGATAATGTTATTAGTATATTGATTACAGTGAATTCGTAAATTTAAATTCGATTACTTAGACAAAAGATAACCGGAAAATGTAGAGTAGTGACTTCCACGAACGCTTTCAGATGTACCAGTTCTATGTTTAACATACACTTTATCTCCTGTCCGTAGCTCGACAAGAGAGTTTACCGTTTGAGCTCCATAATTCGATTAAGCAACAAACCCTCCCGTATATAACTGATAATTTTTGTTAAGCTGGAAATGAATGTCACTGCCACGATTAACCATTACAACACAAGAGAATATATAGATGCCATTCCGTGGCGCAGTAAATTTTCCCGTGCTAGAGTCGTATCCATCTCCGATATTTTTCTTTGCGTCATCAAACTTTACAACATCATTAATACTAGCCAGAGTTTGAGATGTTTTAAATGATGCGAAAAATGTTGGTCTCCGTTCAAGATGGGAAATTTAAAAAAAAAATGTCAGTCATAATCCCTTTGCATTCATGCAGACCTTGTTGATATATTTTATAGAAAGTACGTTTGCTGTTTTAGTTCGTTTATTTTAATAAAAGTTAAATGGTGTATTTCAGTAAAAGACGTTTATAATGTTTGTCTAGAAGAATCATTTCTAGTCATAATTCATTTCAAATAAAACAAAATGGACACAATTTCGTTTCTTTCTTATTCTTTTCATTTAAGAAAATCGTTGACAGGTTCCCAAAATTTCCTTAAGTTAAGGTATACGCAGCGGACAAGGTATCCAATAATATGTGTGTGATAACATTTGTTGTATAACTTGTAATTAGAAAAGACCTGTTTTTCCTTATTCAAGTCTGTTGAATTTGGTTAGTTTTCTTTAATGTGTGTTTCGCGCAGGTGTGCGAATGGTAAGGTAATCATATTGTTATCTTTAAAAGCTCATTGTTTTCATAAGTGAAGTCACCAGTGATACCTGACTGCGTGTTTCATCTTACAGCCAGGAAGGAGAGGGAAATAAAGATATATAGTTATTTATTCCAAATGATAATTTCTCATACACATATGGAACGCCATTTTCTTTATATGATGTGCATTTACCTTTATATGATATGCATTTATCTTCATATGATGTGCACTTGTCATTATATGATGTGCATTTACCTTTATATGATGTGCACTTGTCATTATATGACGTGCAAACACCTTTATATGACGTGCAAATATGCTTATATTATGTGCAAGTATCTTTGTATGATGTCCAAACGTCTTTGTGTGATGTCCAAACGTCTTTATATGATGTCCAAATATACCTATATGATGTGCATAAATACTTATATGATGTGCAAATGTACTTATATGATGTGCAAATATACTTATATGATGTGCAAACATTGTTATATGATGTGCAAATGTACTTATATGATGTGCAAATATCCTTATATGATGTGCAAATATACTTATATGATGTGCGAATGTACTTATATGATGTGCAAACATCCTTATATGATGTACATTTTCCCTTATATTATGTGCAAACATCTTTATATGATGTGGTTGTGTCATTATTTTATGTGCTTGCAATCTTATATCATGTAATTCGGTTACCTTCATTATATGATGTCGAAACGTCATTATATGATGTGTTTTCATCGTCATGAGCATGATTAAGGTTAGAATGATAACTGTCTACGTCATAACTGATTCCGATCTGCTTCTGCGGAATAAATATATACCCGGCTCAAATCAGTAGCTATCGGTTTGAAAATGGTTGCGATTTAAATAGAGAAAAAACCTTGACATGTTGGTTCCTCGATTTAAGATGAAAAAAATCACACCAAATATTGATGGAAAATTGCCAAATCATGAATTTTAATCGATGGGTCTACAATAATGAACATACGGGGGTCTACAATAATGATCATACAGTTAAAAGTTATTAGGTTTAAGAATTAGTTCTTAAATTTGTTGCTATCGCAAGCATTTTCAAGATAAAGTGAGACAGTGCAATTTAACACAAAATAGCGTTTGAAACATTTCGGAGGAAGATTAAGATCCATTAATACAGGAGGTAGTTGAAGAATTTCCCGGCTGCGACGAAGATATGATAATACAAATTTTGGGGCTCTTATTTATAGCTTGCTATTCGGTTTGAGCAAAAGCTCCGTGTTGAAAGTCGTAATTTGACCTATAATTGTTTACTTTTTTCACATTATGACTTGAATGTAGAGTTGTCTCATTTGCACGCATACCATATCTTCTGATTTCTATTCATTGCAAAAGACACTAATGAACTGAAAGTCAATTTAAAAATAAAAAAAAATCTCTTGCATAATCATTTCGGTATGGATGATTGGTTGATTAATTTGTTGATTGATTGGTGTTTAACGCCACTTTCAACACTATCATGCTATTTCGTGGCGGTGAGTTTGTATTGATGGAGGAATCCGAAGTCCTCGGAGAGAACCACAGAAAAACTAATAATTCTATTCAATTAAGATTGGAGTCATTACCTGCTACGTGTGGGATTCGGACTCACAAGTGTTGACAGGCTAGATATTAGGACCACAATGAATAAAAGGAGATATGGGATGATCTTCAACTCGGTCCATAACATGTGCGTGCATCTTTTTATTATGTTGTCATGCATTTATTGCACAGCTTCACTTGCATGATTATGAATGGATGCTTGACCTCCAGCGGAAAATTGATATATATAACTGTATTGTTAAAACTTATGACACAGTAGAAGGCCATTTGTTGAGCCGAAATATTTGTCAAAACGATTTAATAACAACATTTTCGTATTATAACATCTAATATCAGTACCGTTGTGCAAACTTTAGACTGATATAATTTTTTCCTTATCTGCATAGTATCGCCTATTCTAGACGATCCGGTACATAGTAAATTTGCTGGTTGGTCTTTTTTATAGACTTTTATATATATATATATAAAGATATAAAAGGTCACCGTACGGACATTAACAATGAACAAAGCCCATACCGCATTGTCAGCTTTAAAAGTTCCCGAAATGACAAAGTAAAACAAATCAAACGAGAAAACTAACGGCATAATTTGTGTACAAAATATGAACGAAAAACAAATACCGGTATGTAACACATCAACAAACGAAAACCACTGAATTACAGGCTCCTGAATTGGGACAGGTGCATATATATTCGTACGAGAACATATTAATGTGAAATGAATATTAACCCTGTTTTGTACTAGACCGACACCCTGAGTCGGATTTTTAACATGCTAGTTCACAGGAATACATTTCACCTTACCCGGACACATTATTCTGATTCCGAGTTGAACAAGTCTTTCCTTTTACTCCTTAATTTCGCGTGCTTAGCAGGGAAGCAGCAAATACCAATTTTAAATTCTTTGGTTTTGAACCGGCCGGGATTCGAACCCACGACCAGACACACTTGAGGCGAACATGCTACCATGAAAGCACTGCCACTAGACAGTTACTCGTAATATAAAATGAAAGCCGCTCAGATACAACTCCAGACTCTAGTAAACAGGGCTAACATACTGCATTTTTTGTATTGTTTATTGAGGCCTAGTAGTCTCTAATTTTTCTAAGTGAAGGTTTACGGCAGTTACTTTTAATATTTTGCGTTTATCTTTAAAACTACAATAGATTAAAAAAAAGTGCAATGTGTTTTAATATATTCTATGGTAAATTTTAAGGTCCCGTTTGGTCAATTTTGGCTCTTATGAGTTTTGTTGTTTTATTGCCTATTATCTGGATAACTTATCTATAGAGAAACCACTTCTTAGCAAAATGGTATAGACAAGAACAGATTTAAAAATAAGCAAATTATAGTTTTTGTCATTTTAATCATTGGTGGTAGGGACGTGGTAGAAAACATGAGAATTTCTTTAATTTTTTCCAAGTCATTACCTTAAGATAGGAAAAAAAATTAATCAAGACCCCTTTCCAAAGACATACCCCCCCCCCCCTCCCCCCCCCGCTCGTTCTTAAAAAAAACACCAAAGAACAATTACACACACCTTTCTCAATACTATTGTTCGTAATAACAAAAAAGCACATTAAATTTCTTTTGCATTATAAGTTTAAAAGAGGGACGAAAGATACCAAAGGGACAGTCAAACTCATAAATCTAAAACAAACTGACAACGCCATGGCTAAAAATAAAAAAGACAAACAGAAAAACAATAGTACACACGACACAACATAGAAAACTAAAGAATAAACAACACGAACCCCACCAAAAACTAGGGGTGATCTCAGGTGCTCCGGAAGGGTAAGCAGATCCTGCTCCACATGTGGCACCCGTCGTGTTGCTTAAGTGATTACAAATCCGGTAAATAGTCTAATTCGGTAGGTCATATTCATGAAAGGGAAGGAGATTGTAGTTACGACGTAAGGAACATATCCGATATCATTTGTGAAACGGTTATTCCATAACGGTCAACCAACTCGTGATGGCGTCCGTAAAATTTACGAAGGGATGATTTCAACTTCCCCATTTGGAACTCTTGGTTTAATAGCTTCCTTGTGAGCAGCAAACCTCTATCAAGAAAATCATGATAGGAAATGCAAGCACGGGAATATCGTATCAATTGGGAGATATATACCCCGTATGCAGGTGCTGCTGGAATGTTGCTACTTAGAAATGGAAAGTTCACAATTGGAAAGCTGAAATCATCTCTTTTGTCGTAAAGTTTTGTTTTCAACCGACCCTCATTGTCAATTTCTAGATGTAAGTCAAGATATGAAGCCGACTTAACTGTATCTGTAGTATCCTTTATCTCGAGTTCGATTGGATAGATGCGTTCCACATAGTCACCAAATTTTGAATTGTTTAGTGAAAGAACATCATCTATATAGCGGAAAGTAGAGTTAAAGGATATTGCTAACTTCTTATCTTTCTTCTTAAGAAGTTCCTGCATGACGTCAGCCTCATAATAATAAAGAAACAAGTCGGCGAGTAGAGGGGCACAGTTTGTTCCCATTGGAATGCCGACAGTCTGTTGAAAAACACGTCCTCCGAACGTAACAAATATGTTGTCAATCAAGAAATCAAGCATCTTGATAATATCAGTTTCAGAGAATTTTTTGTTTGAATCAGAGTGATTCTTTACAAAGTAGGATTTATCCCTCCCTAAGACAAGATACTTGTATCTACGTTGGCCATTCTTTTTTATGAAGCAAAGTAATATCAACTCTTTCAATTTGTCTTTTAGTTTGGAATGTGGAATACTTGTGTACAGGGTAGAAAAGTCAAATGTTTTAATACTGTTACAAAATGAAAGAGAGTTAGATTGTATGTACTCTAAAAGATCTTTTGAATTTTTAAGTATCCACATCTGATTCACGCCACCTCTAGAATAGGCAGTTTCACAATAACTTTGAAGCCCGTCTTTGATTGCTGATAAAATAGATGTTAATAATTTAGAAAGAGGTTTCGTGGAGCACTTGGAAGACCCAGCAATATACCGTTGTTTGTAAGGACACTTATGTAGTTTAGGTATCCAATACAGTGATGGAAGATCCAGTTCTTCATCTTTGGTTGAAATTCCAAAGGAACATAGAACAGACCTATGATTATCCAGGATTTCCTCTTTGGTAAGTGTCGTGAGGGTATATGTTGAGTTTCCAAGTGAATTGTCAATACCTAATTCGTTTATCAAGCAGTTGATGTAGTGACTTTTACACACAAAAACGATGTTATTTGGGGCTTTATCTGCAGGGACAACAACATATTTGTCATGGAGGTCGGATAGGTGTTTTGCAACATTTGGGTCTTTAAAGATTGACGTAGCATGGGCATTGATGGACCCATTCAGTTTCTTAATTCTGATTTGTATCAACGACCTCACTGCCTTAATCCATTCGGAAAGAGTGTCTACGTCTTCCTTCTCGCGCTTAGCCCATTGCCTGGCATAATCCTCGACTGAATCCATCAAAATTTTAAAGTTGTATTTCCAATTGATGGATTTAGGCTCACGATATTTGGGACCTTCCGATAACACATTTCGTAGAGAAGTGTTATTTACAATGTTAAGGTCACCGGTAATAACGTGGCCAGCAGGATTATATGTGAATTTGGAACTAGCACAAGTGCAATCAGGAGGTTTAGACTTGAAGTCGTCAATATCGAGATCCTGCAAAACGCGTTTGTAATTGAAAATTTTAGTTGCAATAGGTTTGGTATAGGTATAAGAAATTATTGGTACAGACAGGTCTTTGAAATAAGGAGGTATTTTAGATTGCACTAATTTATGATGAAGGATATTGCCTAGGTTGACGCCATCGAGACCTTTGTTGGCAAAGGAAAGATTAAGAAAAGATCTTTTCTCTTTTTCATCTTTTCCAATGCGAACTGGCTTGAAAAGTCTGTGACTTGCAATATCCGAAATTATAGCTTCAAGTTTGTATTGGTTTAAATGAGGGTTTGTAACAGTGGATTCCAAACATAAATTGAACAGAGAATGAAGTTTTAAAAGGGGTAATGAATAAAGTTTCGTGCGAATGTGATGAATACCTAACGGCTTTTGTATGAATGGCAGCAAGTCATTAATAGAGACATCATGCAGAGAAGGTGATGTATAATGACGATGACCATGACTGCGTCTACGTCGAGGAGTCGAGTTGAAAATATTCATCACATTCACCGCGTTACACGAAAGACTAGATAGAATACCTTTACCATCAATTTTGTCATTGCAGCCATAAGGTGTTGCAGTTCCCAATTGTCTAATCCAGTAGTCTTCTTTTTGTCTACGGAGAGTCGTTGAAAGATTAGGATTGTTAGAGCTATGGTATATCTTTTCGATAATGCGAACTGTCATAGAAACGATGGAATAATCGGGCTGATTGAAATGCTGGTATAGAATGTCGTTAGCATTAAGGTTAATGTCTGATCTATGACCGCACATACGTTTGTTAAGCTTTCCTTTCGTTTCACCGACGTATACCAATCCGCAAAGGTTGCACTCTAATCCGTAGACGACATTTATCGATTTACAATTCAGATCATCGTAACTTCTGGTAAAATATGACTTCTTGGTCAAATTGCTAGTGAATTCAGCATCTGTAATTAAAATAGCACAAGTTTTGCAGCCTTTGGTCTCACATTTTGAAATGCGACAGTGTTGTACTGTGTCATCAAACACTAAAATGTCTTTAAGGAGAACTGAACATGGCTGTATATGTGTAATATTGCTATTGTCACTAGGACGATGATCTGAATGAGTCGTGTTTGAGATATTTGTCATGTCTGGTGATGAGGGGACACCTGCCGTATCAGACGACACCGTGTCCATGGTGACGTCTGTTTCGGACCTTTTTATACTGGGCGACGTCCGAGCCAGTTTCCTGTTTAATCTTCGTAAGTTCATGCAATTGTAGTTTTGCTACTGGGCGGATGATGTCCTCGGGGACAAAATGTCCACCAGCAGAGACATCGACCCAGTGGTAATAAAAGAGGGACGAAAGATACCAAAGGGACAGTCAAACTCATAAATCTAAAACAAACTGACAACGCCATGGCTAAGCATAAAAAAGACAAACAGAAAAACAATAGTACACACGACACAACATAGAAAACTAAAGAATAAACAACACGAACCCCACCAAAAACTAGGGGTGATCTCAGGTGCTCCGGAAGTGTTAAAATAGCACGTCAATAGTGGATCTAGAACTTCAAGTGTGAAAATTGTTTGCGACTTCGAACTTAATTTGGCTATTCCGGTTATGGTCTCATTAATATTTATCACACCTTCATTCAATATTACTAGTTTCAGATGAAACATACTCTGCTAGAAGAAATTAATTGTTGAAAATAAGGATTAAGATTTTAACAGTTGAGGCTAGGTGAGCTAGGCGTAAAAATTTACGTCTTTCGAGTCAAAACTATTATATTTTACTGGGGATTGGGGTGGGGGGAGAGAGTACGATAAGGGTCCAACCCTTAACAGTTAAGATTGTTTGTGATACATAATAAATGTGGTCTAAATTTTTCAAAAGTTGAAATTGGACAATTACCTATTATATTGTCCAATATCCGAAATCTAAATATATTGCTAGATTCAGAATATCAAAGAACCCTAATAATTGCTTGTTTTTGGTCCCGTTTTGACTACTTATTTCTAAAAAGTTGTTGTCTGGCAACAAAGTATTTACGGAAAAAGAACACATCGACAAAACATTAAACGGCGGCAAATCTATAACTTTAAACAATTGAATACAACCATTCTATTAAAAAAAAAATCAAAATTTTAGGTTCCCTTAATTTCTTCTATCCCCTCTATATAGGGGTTGCAAATGACCGGTTGTTTATATAAGTAATTACCCTATCAATGTCCGATTTTTGTCCATTTTGAGTCTTTCTTGAGAAAAGTGATATACAAAGAGAAACTTCCAAAGCTAAAATGATCAGCAAAATAAACTTTACAAAAAAATGAACATACTGGAAATTCATGTGTTTACTTCTTTGAAAAAAAACGGCTAACGCTAGGTATAAAGATATTGTCAGATATAAGCCTGGTCCAATGAGCATAGAACATGGCATAAAAGAATCCTTTTTTCATCTAATAACTTTAACTGTATGCTCATTATTGTAGACCCCGTATGTTTATTATTGAAGACCCATCGATTAAAACTAAACTTTGCAATTGATAGTTTGAAAATTTTCCAATAGTATCTGGTGTGATTTTTTCATCTTAAATCGAGGAAGAACCATGTCAAGGTTTTTCTCTTTTTAAATCTAAACCCTTTTCCAAATGATAGCTAAAGATTTGATCCGGGTTGATATTAATTCCGCAGAAGCAGATCGGAATCAGTTATGACGTAGACAGTAATCTTTCTAATGATAATCATATTGAATGACCATAACGACGATGAAAGCACATCATATAATGACGTTTCGGCATCATATAATGAAGTTAACCGAACCACATGATATAAGATTACAAGCACATAATATAATGACACAACCACATCATATAAAGATGTTTGCACATAATATAAAGGAAAATGCACATCATATAAGGATATTTGCACATAATATAAGGATCTTTGCACATCATATAAGTATATTTGCACATCATATAAGTACATTTGCACATCATATACGTATATTTGCACATCATATAAGTATATTTACACATCCTATAAAGATGTTTTGACATCATATAAAGATACTTGCACATAATATAAGCATATTTGCACGTCATATAAAGGTGTTTGCACTTCATATAATGACACGTGCACATCATATAAAGGTAAATGCACATCATATAATGACAAGTGCACATCATATAAAAGTAAATGCACATCATATAACGAAAATGGTCATAACAAGATAGTTTTTGCGTTCCATAAACCCATAAGAAATATGGTATGTTTACCAATAAGACGACTATTCAACAAATTAACAACAAAACGGACAAGAGTATGCATATTTAGACAATTCTTAGTCCTTGTTCGTTAAATTAATAAATGTTTTGATGTAAAAGTTTTGATTATTATACAAAACACTTTTTATGTCTAAACATAAACTATTTTTACGGTTTTGTTTCTACTGAATATTATGTTAACTCATAAAAACCAAGTTTATGATTTCAGTACATCAGGTCGTCTCCATGATACTCACAAGTGGTGCTAGAGTCAAAACGGTTCGTAGAATAAAACATAAAAGGTCACGATTACAATATAATTGTACAATTTCTATGATCTAAATATGTTGTGGTCTATATGAACATTGTTAACAGTTTATGATTATATGTAACACTATCTATCAGAATATTGCACTAAATGTAAGGTTTACTTACCAGTCTTTGATTGGGATTCTATAAAAGTAGGCACAACTCTCATAATCATATGCAGAAGGTCCTCTGTCACACATGTCCCTTTTCCTAGAGTAAAAGATACATTATAATTTTACAAAATGAGTGGTACATAACAAAGGCTAACTCTAATTTTCTTGAAATAAAAGCAATTATTTTCCAAAAAAAAAAAAACTAAATTATTGACTTATTTTTCTAATGATAATAGAACAATTATATGGTTATAAACACGCTTACAAGACTATTTAATTCACAAATGATTGCCAGGCAAACACTTTTAATAAAACGAACTAAACAAACAATCTGAAAATAAAACCAGAGCAAACACAATCAAGTTGCTCCAAAATTTCATCTATTGTTGATGTGTTTTAATCTTTTTTGACAGATTAGTAACATGAAAAATGTTATGAGGCAGACATAAAAAGTTCTGATGTTTTAATGACCATTTGCCTTTGATTTTACGAAAATTGTTATAAGGAGTGGGTATATTGGTTTTCCTTTGTCACTTTACCTCCAAGAGTTCATCATTTTATCCGTCTAGGATCTACGAATCAGAGTTTCCTGTTATTTTGTATCACGCTTTATATATTTTACATCCAGCGATCATCAAATGTATACTTGTATATTGAATAAATAACTCACAATACTTACATCGTATAAAAAAACCTGTGTAGATAAAACGCAGTAGAACTATACTGGTGTTCAAAAAGTCATATTTTAATTGAAAGAAAACAAATCCGGGTTAAAAACTAAAACCGAGGGAAACACATCAACTATAAGAGGAATAAAATGAACACTGAAGTTCAACAAAAACAAACGCCAACATACATAGAAACGATCTATTTGATACCATCTGCCATATTGAAGTATACAATATCTTACATATTTATATTTTTCCCTGGATTACAACTCGCCAATGCTTTTCCGACGTTTACACACAGTAAAAACAAGACAAGAGTTGTGGAAACCATTTTTCTTGTCATGAAATGTCGATAGTTTTGTTCTTTGAGTTCTGTTCCTCCATTTGTCATTTTTATATGATATTCCTAGTAAAAGATGCTGTAATTTGATACATTAATTACATTTTGTCATTCATATTTCATGTATTGTTCCATTTTTTTCTTTAAAAAGTGACAGTATTTACAGCGGTGAAATAACAGTGGGTTAGCCATCATGCTACTGTGATATTGTGTTTCGTAAAAATGTTCGATTGACAAAGATACCTCGCACCGATTCAATCGTGTTTCTTAGCAATCTGTGTTACTCTTCTTGTTGCAATTTTGTTCTTTATATTTCTTTTTAAAAGTTTTTACATATTTTTTGGTTTGTGTCACTATTGAACTTCGAAAGATTCAAAGATCTTAATTTCTCTGAGAAAAAGGGTGGCCATCGTTTCCGTAAAATTATCACTTAAGAGACATATAACCAACAAGTAACTAGACTAATACGCGGCAAATGTTCCATATGTCACAATTCAAACGTTAAAAATGTGGTCAAGAGTATGATGACAAATAAAATATACCAAGTAGAAAAAAAAGCTTATGGGGAAAACGTCTCTTGAGTAAAAAACAATCGCTTTTTAAATTTGTGATCTCGAATATAAATTATGAATTTCGTCGGTCCTCAATAAATGTTCGTCAAAACCTTAAGCCAGTCGAAATAAGATAGGCATCATTATGACCATAGGATAAAATTCAGAGAAAAACAATAAAGTCAATAATATTTCGAATGAAAACAACACGAAAAAACAACGGATGTCTTCCGGATGGTTTGGCGTTTCCTGTACCGTTAATTGCACTCATTACATAATGTTAATACCGGGGGGATTAAAATACAATAGGCTCTTCTAGAAAGAAACATATATGCAACCATCAAATGATTAACAAGTGGAAATGGGGAATGAGGAATGTGTCAAAGAGACAACAACCCGACCACAGGGCAGACAACAGCCGAAGGCCACCAATTGGTCAAATAAAGTAATTTTTGGCGGAAACTATTTTTGGCCTTGTTTCTCTACAGTTTATTTTTATCCATCTATGTAGGTATTGTGGATTCATGGTGTTTAACTCGATATTTGTTTTTTTTAAAACTTGTTAAATGCAATCAAAACCATATCGGTCAAGGCAAAACATAATGACAAACCATTACGCATTTAAAGACTGAAATTTGATAACATGCACCAACTGTAGTCGTGAATCGAATTGGTTTATAACGCAGGAAGAAATAGCACATTAAGTTAATCAAAAATAATGTATATCATCATATCAATTTGGATTATACTTGTTTATCCATATACAATTGTACATTATAAATGCAATATCACATTAAACATATCAGGAGATAAGGAGGCTTAATATTCATACCAAGGATTAACATCCGTTCCGATAAACTTACCGTCTGACTTAAAGAAGTTGGATTTAAGTCATAACAGACTGACACGACTAAATGCCAACAGTTTTGATAGATATAAGAATCTAGAACATATGATACTCGATAATAATATTATACATTGTTTGGATGCGAAGGTTTTCACCGGTTTAACATTATTACGACGTTTGTCATTGGTAAGAAATAAACTTAATGTGTCTACATCGTACCAACCTGGAGTCTTTGAATCCTTACAGAATTTATCAGCTTTAGATGTAAGTAGAAATATGAACACTTCAGAGCATTTGGACAAAAATAATATCCCCGTTAGTGACCTCTGCAACTTAAGTGAGCTGTCTATTGATCTTGTGTTTAATGCAACGTTTGGACATCAATTTTAGAAACTGCAAAATTAACAAAAGTTGATATTTGACTATTGCCACGTTGATGTTTTATACAATGATACATTTTTAGATATGCCGGTACACATAAAGGATTTCCACATGACAACTTGTAAACATTTCGTCGTCATTGAAGTTGGAGTTTTAGTACCATTTCCTCATCTAAAAGTACTGAATCTTACTAACAGCAATATTCATTTGACGCAGGCTCTCAGAATTTTATATCCATTTCAAAATAAATCAATGGATGCCATTCTATTTCGTGGTATAACTCATGGTAATATAAAACACGACCTTGACGCGGTTGTTCTGACACTGGAGATGATGAAATATATATCAACTATATGCATAACGACCTTAGACTTTTCAGACAACCAGATAGTTTCAGTAAAACACAATTCAATAGTTTCGTTTGAACACCCAGACTGCTTTGGACATATGGTGATATCATCTAATAGTTTTAGTTTAGAAACTGGGGCAGTTAATCTTTTGCTTTTTTTTTACGTAGGATGACAAACATTAAAATGTTTGATTTTTCCTATTTTCCGCTAAGATTTAAAAACCCAGTTTTCCTTGATGTGGTGACAAAAAATGACCATACAACAATCCAAAAACTTCAATACCAAGGGTGATTAGATGTGCAGAATATAACAGTTACGTTTCCCAGCCAAATACAATTTGTGAGAATAGCACATGTAATGGGTAGAAATGATTTCAGGGGAAAAAAAGTAAATAATAGCTACATTCGTCATCTCGAAGTTTCTTATTTTGAAACAGATGTTTTCCCAATATTGACTGGAGTAGGATTTAATAGTTTGGAGCATATAGATTTGTCAGGAATAAGTTCTGATATTAAAATTGGAGCGGGGAAAATTCCATTTTTAATCCATTTGAAAACACTCATCATGAAGGAAACACAATTTTACCGCGTTTTAAAAACCAATTCATCAATATTAAGTCTGTGTCCAAATATAAAGAATTTGGATATATCATATAACTTTATATTGAAGCTAGATTTGCTTGGAAAATTGCTGCATTTAACTCAACTCAATCTATCTCATAACTTGTTTGATGATATTCCTGAAGTAGTTACACAGTTTAATAGCCTCACCAAACTCGATTTATCACACAACCAGTTAACAACAATTCGGAAGAATGTACTTCATTGGATTGATACCCAGCACACCAAATTTGGATTTTTTTAAATTTGCTTCGAAGATAGAGATTTCGTTGCAGGCGAATCGATAGCAACCGAGAGAGCGAATGCCATTCATAGATGGGTCAAAATCTTTAATTGTTTTTACATAGGCGGTAATGGTAACGTTTTTTCCTGTAGCTCAGTCCATATCGTAGACTTGGATATGTTTGATAGCTCGTGTTGAAGCTGTGACATTTTCGCATATGTGGTTAAATTTTCGGGGTACGAAGTGAGATTAATTTTTCCGTAAATTAGTTTACCCCGAACATCCTTTTGTGATGCGGCTCCTTGTGGTAAAATATCCCCTTTTTAACACAATAAGGTCTTTGAAAATTAAATACTTTGAACACATTTAATAGCTGCATAGTTTTTACACATTTATTCTAAGTTCCTCTACTTTCATAATCACCACAAATGGTTAAGTTCAGTCATTTGTAAAAAATAGAAACATGTCCAATATCACTACACAGTGATTTTTTCTTTACACGTGACTTTGAGTTCCTCATTTCGAGGCGCATTAGGGATGTTGTCCCATATTTAAATCCATAGTTCTGATTTTTCCAAATATTTTTATGAGATCTTCATCGGTATGACATTCTGAATAGATCTGTGTATTTGTGTCCATATCTGAAAAAAAATTAAGTTGTTTCAGCACTATAAGGCAACGACACTTTTATCGCTATATTTATTTATTTTGAATACAATGTGTATGCATAATTAATTTCTTCCAGTATACCTTCACTAGTCAAAAGAAGGACAAAACATCTGAAGGTAACCTTAAATTACAATACAAAGACCCTGTTAAAGCATTAAATAAAATTTTCTGGTGCCTAATAGTGCATTTTGACAGAGAAATTATGCAAAAATGAAGATTTCATTAAAAAAAAGCACCAAAATACTTGATTATTCTTGCCAGTGGAAACCTGGTATTTTATACTGTAGAAACCAATATAAACTACTTTAAAAGTCATTTGTATTATATAATTAGAGTGCAATGAAGTGCAAATTTTTAAAACTTGTTCTTTCACATAATTCTATTTGAGAAAATCTTGTATCAGTGAGAAATCGACATGAGGTTTTAAAGGAAACATTGTGACATCACACGTTATATGGCGTCATTAAAAATAAGACATATCAAAATAATGCTAATTATAGTTTGCAGTGTTACATGAGGAACAGTTGCTGCAAGGTTTAACTCGAATGGAGTCGAAAAGATCAGTAACCAAGCATTTTCATTTAATATCAAGACCATAGCAACAGTTTTCATATCAGTATATTTTTCACATACCGACTGTAATTTCAATTGCATAAATACCATAAATAAACAACTTAGAGATTGCCAAATAAAAGAAAATGCTTACCAGTTATTCAGGACTTTTAAAAACCTCTAGTTTGGCATCTCAGGTTAAAAAGTAATGATATGTCTGGAACTGAAATATCATAAGACAAACAATTTACTCAGGCTGTGTTATTATTTGGTTTAAATACATATTAAAGTATTATTGAGAGAGCAAAAATCAAATTCTTGAAAGCTTTATCGCAAAGAAAGAAAAATGCTTCTCCCTTGTGGCTTATCAACCTTCATTTAAATCTTTTATATTAGAAGCATTGAGAGGTAGCTGAAAAGGTGCAGCAACCCAGGAAACACATGCCGTCCTTGCGACGTTATGTATTGGTCGCAGGAAGGTCATGACTGACGTTACGTTAGTACGACGTTGTTGCAACGTTGTGATAATGTAATTTTACGTCACGTCAGATACGACGTAGAACCGACGTTAGTATTATTTTTTTAATAACGTTTATATTACGTTGTTGCAATGTCATATTGCGACGCATCTGTCACGTATCTGTGACGTTATAGCAAGGTCGTCATATTTTTGGTCGATTAAGTATTAAGTTGATTTTTACGCTATTATAAAAGAGGAACCATGTTTTTGTCATCAATTATACATCGTAATAATAATAAAAAAATAAAAAATAAATATTTGCAATATGTACTGTACATCAATCAAATAAATCACGTAATTAAAACGTTGTTTCAACGTAATTGTCGACATCCCTAAAATTTACAATAGCAAAATGTCTTCTTCTATTATGCACTAAATTTAATTTGTCTTGTTTCTATTGGTAGAACTAATGAACACTATTTGATATGAGGCAGGCATTACCTGTGAAAGGAGACAAAGTCTGTACGAATTCATTCTTGTTTAAAAAAAGATACGGAAATACGTAACGTTTCCGATTTTGGTTCCGTTGTTAGGCCTTTCAGTCGTGACGCTATTTAAGTGATGACGTCATATTCAAAGTAAACACCATTCACCAAGCCACTGCACTTAGATTCAACGTAAGTATATTTATCTGTATTCTTTAACTGTTGTTTTTTTCTTCTTACTTTTTATAGAGTTTATATCATAAAGGAACAGAATGATGTTCCCGTAAAATTTTGACATCGTAAAACAAAACATCTGACGCCACAATGGAAAAGTGATTGTCAAAAGTTCAAGAGGCCGGTATATGTCAAAATACAGAATTTGGTGTTTCGAACATGCTTTTTGTGCTCCAAGCAATATCACTATCAGCGACGTCACAATGTGCAAAATGATGTGAGAGGTGAATTTATCAGCAACGTCACAATGCGGGTTTTCTTCGTATAAATGTCGAAAAATATAAAAGGTTCACATTGTGCCGCGGGGCTGATAGTTTACAATATCAGCGTGTAGAAAACCCAATAATCTATACATATCGCACCACTATTCTGGTTTTACAACACGTGCATGATGTAATATATGAAACCATTTTAGAAATAAAGGCAACAGTAGTATACCGCTGTTCAAAACTCAAAAATCCATGGACAAAAAACAAAATCGGGGTAACAAACTAAAATCGAGGGAAACGCATTAAATATAAGAGGAGAACAACGACACAACACTAAAATGTAACACACACAGACATGGACCAAGCATCAGACAAAATCCCACGAGAATAACAAATATAATAGAAGATAGACATGATAGATAAGAAATTAAATTTTGTTGTGCTCTTGCTTTATAAATTATTTTTTATACAAAAAACTTTTGTTAATTTCGTCTGCAGAAACCTAAACACGTGTAGCTAATTTGATTCTAATTGAGTTCAGGATAGCAAGCTATCAGTGGTATGTATTTGCCATGTCATGTTATAAACTTTATACACAGACACAGTGATGGCTCAGGCGTCAAAGAAAAAAAATATAATAGCCTTTCAAAACGTCATAATTATTTGGACTAAGTGATGGCATACCTTGAAAATAACTCAAGCGTATTTACAATATAATGTCTTGTGCATTGAACTCATAAACTAAAGAACTGATAAAAATTTAGTATGAATAAATACAAAAGATTTTTTACAAAAGTCAACTTTGTAGTTTTTAATTTCTGTGTCATTTTGGTCTCTTGTATTTTATATTTCTGTTTTTAAATTAAGGTTATGTTTTTTTTTTAATAACATATCTTAATTTTAATTATTATTTGAAAAATCCAGATAATTTTAAACATTTTTGACGTTTAACTATGTTTTTCAATTTGTATTTGTTAAATAGGTATGTATTTGTATATAGTGTCTCATAAGCCTATGTAGGCTGGGTATTTGTCTTATCTCACTATTGTGCAATGTATATTATATATTATCTGTATATAAAAACATCTGTAGACGAGTATGTGACACTTTAATAAAATAAATTATTATTTATAATTATTTATTTTTGTAAGGGACAATATAATTTACAAAAAAATCATACCACTGCTTATTTTATTATTATATATATATAATGACTGAATAAAAAGTCAACGATTAATCTTACAGTGATATTGTTGGCTTTTTTTAAAACTACCTCTACACTTTTTTATTGGGAAAATATGCGTAATTTTCAACAAATTATGAAATTTAAAATAAACCATGAATATGACTGAAACTTCAATTTACAGACCCATTTTCAAGAGTCAAACCCTGCTTTAAAATAAGACCCTTATTTTGTCAGTGATGATACATAAATAGACCCTCAAATGTGCACATATAGTCATTTTAGGCAAGAAAATTGTTTAAATGAGTGTTTTTCAGTTTGAATTCATGCACAATTACTACTGAGACTGCACTGTTTGGGAAAAAAGTTGTCTTTTTGGGAATAATTTTAAGCCATTTTTTTCAAATTGGGATTCTTCTCCAGGGAAAAAAGCCTTTATTCTCCACTTATTTAAGGCAAACAATAACACTGTCTTTTACATATATGTTCTAGACCGTATATATGAGTTTTTGGACCGTATGCGTACTTTTTTCAAAATACTCATACGGTCAAACTAATATAAAGAAGTTGGTCAAGTTTAATGCAAATGCATATATAAACAGATAAAGATAACTTAACTCTCAAATTTATATAAAAAAAGATCAAATGTAATTGAAATAAAAACTTTATATTTTAACTATTTAAAAAATTCGCGCTAATTAAATCTGTTAATTTCTTGTATGTCTTAACATGTCGACCAGTAAGACCTTAATTGAATTATATGATCACTGAAATTAAAGATATCGGAAGAAAACATAATGTGGGAGGACAATATTTAGCAATTTTACAAGCAAACATGTAAATGCAAGGGAAATGCATGAACAGCAAACATTTAAACGCAAAAAAAAAATCCTCATTTCGAGGCGCATTAGGGATGTTGTCCCAGATGTAGACACGTTATATTTCTTGTCTCGCCATCAATTGTCGAAAATGAATGGACTCGTTTTGAAATAAGCGAGCAAAGTATGAAAAGTTTTCAAAATATATACAGAAGATAGTTGTTATCACTAGAGATATATCGTTAGATAATATTCCCGTAGAATTTTCCAGCATTTGGAAAGATTTTCTTTTAATTCAATGGCCAATCAAGAAGGCTGAAGTACAAATGGCTTGGCAAAAGCTTCGACTTTGGTTCTTCTGATGTATTTTAAGGGTAAACATATCTAGCTTGACATTCATGATACACCATTTTCATGTGTTGTGCATATCTGTTTACATCTTTATTCATGTTAGCGTATTTAATCTAAATAGTTTGTCTCAGCGCTTTGAACATTTAAACAATAGCCATTGTACAGACATGATCGCTTATCTTGCTTGTGAACATGTGTATTATAAGAACCTTGATTAACTATGTGCATTGTATCCAGTAAATTAGATTGTAAATTGTGTTTGTATAGTCATGTTGCTGATCAAAGCTGTACTTATAACATGTATAATAGTAGGTATTACAATTGGCAGGGGTAAAGAGGCCGCATAAACCTAGATGTTGAGAAGACTTTTTTATTTTTTGTCTTATTCTTTTGTGTTTTCATTTTGACTTGGTTTTAGAGAAAAAATGTTAAAGCTCAAATTTGAATATGCACTTAACTGTTAATTTAAAAAAAAAAAATGGTATCAAATTATTCACACTCTACAATTAGACTTTTTAAGTTTAATTGGTAAAGACATTTGTACTTTTTTAAATAGTAAGTTTTTTTAAAACATTTTTCAAAGTCGCAATTTAGTTCTTATATGTGACTGAACTTACTTTATAACGATATTAGAACACACCTGAGAAATCGCGGACATTTAGTGCATTATGAAGTATATAAATTGTTGTGAAAGGGTTTTATGACTTGAGGAAATTTAGGAAAGGTATCAAAAGTCTTATCCTGCTGGTATCGTGGTGACAGGACAATTTTTAGCCCTCCCCCTTTTTCCTAAGTCCGTTTTTTTTTGTTTTCTGTTTTTCTGTATACTATGATAAAATTGAGAATGGAAATGGGGAACATACATATACTAAAAACAAAGAGTATTTGCTGTTTACTATCAATTCCAAGTGTACTTACTATCCACGGCAGTCACTGATATATTATACACCTCGCAAAGCAAAAAACGAATTTAGAATAGTTATCAAAGGTACCAGGATTATAATTTAGTACGCCAGATGCGCGTTTTGTCTACATAAGACTCATATCAAAATAGTTATACAGCCAAACAAATACAAAGTTGAAGAGCATTGAGGATCCAAAATTCCAAAAAGTTGTGACAAATACGGCTAAGGTAATCTATGCCTGGGATAAAAAAAAATCCTTAGTTTTTCGAAAAAATTCAAAGTTTTGTAAACAGGAAATTTATAAAAATGACCACATAATTGATGTTCATGTCAACACCGAAGTGCTGACTACTGGGCTGGTGATACCCTCGGGGACAAAACGTCCACCAGCAGAGGCATCGACCCAGTGGTTTAAATAGTCATCAAAGGTACCAGGATTATAATTTAGTACGCCCCACTAAACATGCCCCACACCAACACCAGGAAATCTGAATTGCGTCCAATTGTCGTAGAGGATCACAGAAAATTTTTAATTGTATTATATATAATGAACATTTACAAATGTAAAGCAAGATCTTCATTTGAATGTTGGGATATACAATTGCGCAGCCACGGCCAAATACGATTGAGTTTTATATCGTTCTATGAGGTATTGTATTTCTGTATAAATGAATTGCATAATATTTACCTGTACTTGTACGAAAGGACAGCTAATTTTATACATAAATGCATATTGTATTGCATTAACACTGAATTGTTTACTTGAGGTACAAATCAACTGTACTTTTAGTTGAATATTGGTGGAAGGTTGTGAACACCTGATGTCTGGTGTACATGTTTGTTGAATTTTGGTTGACGGTAGTAGTCGTCATGTTGAATAGGCAGTGGAAACGGTTGAACACGTTCAACTGTTGGTGTGTCAGGTTTGTATATATACCTATGTTGTTTTACAGGATTTTCACTAGTTGACGATCTGCATTGTGCCAGTATAACATGTTGAAGATGGCTGGCTACCTGTTGATCTTGTTGACTGTAGATGTTGTCATGTTAAACAAACAGTCCAATTTTCAGATCACAGTCATTGCTGTATTGTATATCAGATGAGTCTGTTTATGTCTCACTCACCTACACGACTTAGTATGAAAGAATAAAAAGGACACCTCCAATCGTAATTTGCCGCAATGAATGGACTAAAAAGGTTTTTAAATCTTGACAATTTTATCTTGTAAAAACGAGGAAAAAACCCGAATCTTGCATGGCCTTAATCTGCAACAATAGAAACATCCTATGCTTAATCAAAATCATTTATAAATTCAATCCTTCTCTTTAAAATTCCAACACATTACTAAACTATACATGAGAGTTAACCTTTACACTTGTCAACCTGTCGACCTATACATTTATAGACTTTTCAACATGTCGAATAAACTCATCATAGATACCAGGACTAAATTTTATATATACGCCAGACGCGCGTTTCGTCTACAAAAGACTCATCAGTGACGCTCGAATCCAAACAAGTTTTAAAAAAAAAGCAAAATCAAGTACGAAGTTGAAGGGCATTGAGATCCAAAATTCCTAAAAGTGTTGCCAAATACAGCTAAGATAATCTACGCCTGAGGTAGAAAAGCCTTAGTATTTAGAATAAATTCAAAATTTTGTAAACAATATCAATGATAATATATTGTGAACTGTCAACCTGTTAACCTTTACACTTGTCAACCTTGTAGACCTTTATAGTGTCAACCTATAACCCTTTCTAGTGTCAACCTGTCTACCTGATACTCTGTCAACTTATGTACATATAAACTGATTTACTTCTTAAATTTAATCGATTTCCGATTGAACTACAGTACCGTTTATCTTACTTGACCCAACCTTATGAGGTATAGTCATGTAGTTGAAGAACTCCTTTCGGTCAGTTCGATCGAACGCCGACCATGCAGACCTACATTTTTGTATTTACATGTATTCTGGTATGGTGAGGTTAATGAATTCCATCAGTCCCCAGAAGACGGAAGACGGATAAAAAGGAACGGAAAATATTTACCGTCAAATACCAAAAACGTTTGTGGTTAAAAAAATATTCTGAAAATGTGTTATTTTCTAATTTGTGTACACATTTTACCTTCGTTCAGCTAAATAAATGTCCAAGTTTTTGATAAGGGAGCAACCCTTTTATTTTTAGGGGACGGGTGCATGGATAAACTTGTTTTAATTCTAACTTTTTTGTCGAAATTTCGTTTGAGCCTTAATTGTCCTAGCTTGCCAACATGATTTTTTCTATCTTCCAATCATTTTGTTTTGCGCCCCCCCCCCTTTTTTCATTGTGCCTTTTGAATTTGCAAATATTCTTCCAAAATTTGTTTCACCCTAAATTTGAGAGTCCTGCCAGTTTATTTCAAATTTTATCTAGGCCCCTCCTAGATAGCTATGATTTTAAAAAGAAGAACCTTATGTTTTACGCATACACTTGTTTAATTTGTCTTTGAGTCATCGATCATTTAATTTTACGGGCGAGGGAGAGGAGGTGGGATCTTGATTCGGAATTTTTGTTTTTAAAATTTTCAAATGGGTATAATGTAGACATTTTTTTAACTCAAGGTACTGGTCAGCTGTGAAATCAATTTCATTCTGTCAAAATCAGGGCCAGAAATATATTCATTTTAAATTCACAATCCCCTCCCCCCCGAGAATCGAATGGTCCGTGCCTGATACATGAATGTTATTTCAGAATTAAAACAATTTTATAACTATCCAGTATCCGACTGAAATCTAAAATGCTGAAACCGGCAAAGGGAGACAACCACAATTTATAATATGTCTTATAAGTCCGAACAATTGTAAACCTAAGTCACTTGTGTTAGCGAACACAAGTTTCGTTTGAAACTTTAAATTCTCTACTAAGTGATAATAATATTTCGACGCTGTTTTTTTTTTTTGGTTTTTTTTTTATCTAGAGCATTATTTTGGACTGTAAAACAAAACAAAAACGGTGACCTCATTATTATTTAACATCAATGATATTGAAATTAACGTATAAACAACATATCAATTTTATGCATTGGTTAAATAAGTTCAATCATTTTAGAACATTTACATTACCTTATCCGTAAGTTTTTTTTTGAATTAGGAACTTTGGAAGTGTACTCAATCGACCTGCTGTAAAATAAACAGACTTGAACTTCTTAGGAAAATGTAGTGTAATATTCGTTATTGAAACAAACAAAAAATATGTCCATTTCTGCTTTTATTTTTACAATACAAGTGACAAAATTTAAAAGGCTTAAAAACGTACATCTTTATTAATTCATAATCAAATAGCCAGAAAATGAGCTGTAGACATTCTGATTACTGTGAACTGTGTAGCTTCCACGTGACCTCATGGTAACTTTATCTCCTTCCTTCAGATCCAGCATCATATTGGTTGTGCCCATTTCAAACGTTTTACTTGCAGGATTCAAATAAATACTGGTTATCTTCACGTCATTAAGGTAAAGAGAAACACTCAGTTTTTTTCCGTCGGCGTTCATGACGGTAGACGAAATATGATACACTCCTTTACTGGGTGCAGTGAATATACCTGAAGTTGGGTCGTAGCCGTCTTTAATGTTGACGATAACTCTGTTAAACTTGATAGCAGCATTTGATGTAACATTTAAAGGATGTGTGAGAACAGATGAAAATACTGGTGTTGTCTTCCTATTAGAACACTGACAATCTGAAATTAGAAATAAATAATTAATTGTTAAACGGTAAATTGATATTAAATATGAAAAATAAATTATATCAATGTAATATGGCAGATACCGTGTTGTGTTATCTAGTTTCAGAGTATATCATACATTAACGTCTCTTGCTTGAGGGAGATATGAAGATTTGTTAACCCAAGAAAATCAAACTTTTTCGACTGCATCGCCTAAGGAAATGCATTTTTTTTTATTCCATTGGCTTTACTATTTATTTCTTAATGCACATACAACTATTAACCTATATATGTAAACAAACATTCTCATCTGCTTGTTCTTATAACAAACAAAAAATAAAATAAAAACGACATAAATATTGATTAACAGTACCAATCAAAATGTTATTAAAATAATTATTTATTTTAGCATGATACGTTTTTCTCTTAATTGTTTTCACGTCTGAACACAATAATGACTACACTATCGCCCAAAACGATTCACATCACACGAAGTAGTCCCGATCATCAGATGATGATACCAAGCTTTGTTCAACGTCACCTGGAATTGTCTCAACCAATACAATGTTTATTTCGCTATCACCATTTACAAACAGTCAAATACAAAGAATATTTGTTCTAGGTATGTTTACTTTTGTAATTAAAAGTGGTGTTTTAATTGTTTGTTCAGTCAATCATGTTGCTCATTTGTGTTGTAATTTGTAGATTAAAAGATCTGGCAATATATTACATTGTATTGTGTAATGCATTTGGTATACAGTAAAACAAATGTGACCTCATAATCAAATTGTGATCAGTGAAGTATGATTAAACGAACCACACTGTTATTAGAAAAACAAAATCAACCGGTCGGGGAAAAAGATAAATCTTGAAAAAGAAATAGAGTAACAATTTCTCTAATTATGTATCCATTTTAACCGATTTTTATTATAACAACCAGTTGATAAATTTTGTAAAACCGTTGAACGTACAAACAATGTTAGTATCGCTTAAATGTCCCAGTAAATGAACAAAAAAAATCATTAATTTTGTTGTTGCAGAATATAAAGGAATTTTGGGGATATCATTGTTGGTAATACAAGATGAACATAACGTCACTTTATTGGTTGAATTTCCGTTGTTTGGGACAGTTTCAACCATTCAGAATGATTTGGTGTGCTTTTTTTTTCTTTTTTTTTTTAAATATTACTGATAATTTTGCTTTATATTATGATAGGCGGATTATTTTGGAAATAGTAAAACGGAATTTATTTTATGTAGTAAAGATATGTTACTAGTATTATGTTAAATATCCTGCTGTTATTGCATAACATGTCTTACCTTTAATTTGAGCTAGTTCTACCTTCAGTGCTTTATTATCATTTTCCAATGCATCTATTCTCCTTTGAACTATTTTGTAGTCTTGGAACAAATCTAAAACAGTTTTGTTGACTTTTGAAAAACTGATATTCACAAAGGCCAACGGCCGAACTGAATATCAGTTTTTCAAAAGTCAATTAAACCACACATGAACTGAAACAAAAGACAGTATTTGTATATTATTCGACATTGGTATCATTTTAGTATGCTTTCTCTTAATGTTTTGTGCCATGTTCCGAGAGAAATGTATTTAATGGCAATTATTTACCAAAAGCAATTGTACATCAAACGTTTTTTTACCAAAATTATTTACCTAATAAAAGAACGCGACGTTTTGCGTGGTGAATATAAGTTTTCGGCAGGAAAATATGCAATTCATATAAAAAAAACTACTAAAATTTATCAATATGGAACACGTTTATTAAATATAGTGTTGTTTTTATTTTTGACAAGCCATATAAGTATTCATACGAACCTTTATCTGAAGAGTTACGACTGTTTTGTGATTTTTCCTCTAGAGATAAAACTAAGACTAAACAACCAACAAATACTGCAAGGACGACAATAGCTACACCAATAAGCCAAGCCCTTGGACTTACAGCCTGTATTCTGTTGCTTTTATTTGTTCTTTCACTAACACATTCTTCCCTCTGCATATCCTGGTGAACATCATTATCTTGACTTGCAGGAACGAAATCTTTGTTTAAACTTTGTACCATACCTTGAACATGCTTGGTATCATTCTGACGATCTTTAAATCCACTTACATAAGAGTAATCTGGTTCATTATTACCGATACTTTCTACGGATTTTTGTTTTCTGATTCCAGATTCTGAAGCATCTAAGCTATGTTTGTTTCCAGTAGAAATGTGCAGCTGTTCATTATAGTATTTAAGATTTGTTTTATCGATATTTCTATATTCATGCCCAGATGTTTCTGATATGTTCTCGCGATCTCTAGAACAGTCGACGCCGTTTTCCCTATCTGCAATAATAGCTTTAGTGTTTGTTGTTGAAACTGAAACTGTACTGTAGTCATATATATGATGTTCCCCAAGTGTATCATATTGATCTTTTGTGACAATGGATTTCCTTAGTTCTGTATATCCATTATTTTGATCTTGTAGTGTGTCATATCCAGCAAAGTTCTGTTCAGACGACATTGTTCTTGCAAGATCTGTATAGCCAGGAACATTTCGTGTCGCTTCATCATTATATTCGCTTCCCGTGTGTTTGGCCTGTGTCATCCGTTCGGGAGTATTCTGACCTATTTGTTCTCTAGAATGTTCTAAGTCATCGTCAGTTTTCCGTTCCATTGGTTCTGTGGGATGTCAGCATTCGTTGTTGATTCTCTACTTTGAACATTGAACTAATTTTCAGTTCTGCTTCATTCTTGTTTACAAAACAGACACAGTCAAGGTAGAAATTTTACATTTTAACTTTTACAGATGGACGGAAACAAAGTTAGGAACAATCAGCGGGAAATGAGCATTTAAAAAGACAGTTTAATCGGATGTAGTGGTAAATAAATAAGGTGTCTAATTCATAAATTGTCATCAATACATGTTGTACATATATATGAGTCACATCAGAAGAAGAAAGTGTTGTTTAAGATTAGAGTTGTCTTCAATTATATTTGTTGTTTACGCATCATTAAATTGATGGAAAGAAAAACAAATTTGTATTTTTCTCGAGATTTTTTAAGGTTTTTTTTTTTATTTCTAGATTGTTGGCTGCTTCAGTTTTCTAATTTTGTGAAATAAAGACTTTTTACGGATTTTACCTATTTTTTTGTTGGATAAACTTGCCAAATCTATGCATACAATCAAACTAAAATTACGTACCACCTGTATACAGGTTAACTTTAAGTGCCGACCATATGTATATGTATTTAGTTCGTTGCAATATATGACCGTAATTCCCCACAACCCTGTGTATTTTACTCTTATAATAAACTTTTTAGATGTAAACATATTTTATCAAAAGAATTGTTATGTATAGCTACAAAAGGAAAGACATAAAAAGAAATCTAAAAATGATTTATTGACTGGGATTAGGAAACAAGAGAAGTGGTCTGGTGTAAACCCGTCTCACTGAATAATCTGATTGTGTAGTTTCCATCCTTAAAGAAGAAAAACTTAAATTTTCATCTGAAACCATTTATTATAGTCTATAGTGGCTTATACTTTCGATAATAAGTTTTAAACCGCATGGTTGTAAATTATGTTGATGTAGGCATGTCGACAGTCCGTTCCCTGGCATGTTACAAGTGCAAGAAAACATAATAATAGACATTGGGGGTGCATTGTTTTAACTTCCACTTGAAACGATTGATACGAATAGACACACTAATTCTTGTTATAGGCTTTAAGATTATAATAAACTACAGATGCTTCCTGTTTACGTCACTTAATGTAAATACATATTCATATCTACTTATATGTATCAATATCAAGTATAAATGAGGCCCCTCATGGGGGGTCCTAGTAATCACATAATCACCATTTTTTTGCCAATATAATCACATAATCATTAAATATTTGCTTATCTTTAGTAATCAAATAATCATAAACTAAAAATACAGTCCTAGGTAATCAAATAATCATGAAATATTTGGCTTAATAATCAAATAATCATGAAAAAAACGGCCAAGTAATCACATAATCAAAAACCCCATGAGGGCCCTCATAAATCATATCCTTTAAGAATATCGTTGGAGTTGCAAACTTTCCTTCCATTACGCTATTGTGATACATATATTTCCAATATTGGTTAGCAACAGTTTGAAAAAAGCAAGGATACACAAAGTGGACAAATAAAAAAATCATAAGTGGACGACAAAAGCCATAGAATTTCATAAGAATTGCATGGAATCTGATAATCAAATATTAAGTGATTCGGTTACAATAGATATATCAAAATAGAAGGTTAAGTAAGACTATTTTCTCCCCCTGAATTGAAAGTCTCAAAGTATTAAAATCATAAGGCAAATGTTTGCAACACATCAAAGAAAGTTTTAGTAAACTCATTATTAATACCAGAATATGCATTTGGTACGGAAGACGCGCATTTCATCTACACATGACTCATCAGTGACGTTCGAATCAACATTTTGTCTACACATGACTCATCAGTGACGTTCGAATAAACATTTTGTCTTCCATTATCACAATGATTGCTCTTTGTTTTCAATCTTCTTGCATGGTTGGAACTCTTCCCACTAACATTTTTAATGAACAATCGAGATGTTGATGTTTGTTTATGTACACTTGGTAATGTGAGTACCATTTTAAGTAAAACTGTTGCTCACATATCATTTCACCAAAAGCTATATTATTACGTACATAGAATTTGCATAGCGGTCATTTTGCCTTATCATGACGGTAGCCATTACAAAAGGATTAGGTATGCCCCTTAAAAAAAATTGTCATAAATTTATAATTTATAGAGGTTTTTTAATTCATGCCTTTTGGTTGTCTCTACAAACATGACAAAGGTTTGATGAAAAAAAAGATATACGGTTTTAAGATCTTTTAATATTTTTATGCAAATTCTGATAAAGAAAAATGAATTTGCCTACCTACCTACCCACGCCCAGTCATCATGGGTCGGGTTTGGGCAAACTGAAATATCTTTAATTGTGGCCTGATGTCTAATCCTTAATACATGTACCTTTTCTTCTTCACATTGGCTTGAGTATAACCAATTCTTTTCAGTAGACTATATTCTGAGTATAACATAAATATAAAAAAGGAGATATTGCATATATATCAATTAAACCAGCATAAAGACCAAAAGACATTTTTTACATATTTAAGGCAAATAGTCCATTCTAAATGGTAATTGATAATCTTTCTCATGAGGGTTATTTCATGGATGTAGATCATTTGTATCAGCTGTCATAAAATATTGTGCTTCAATAGGCTATTTGCCAATTCCCGTAATTGACCCTGTAATTAGAGATCCCTAATTTGGTTGTTTCCCTTATGACGGACAATATTTTTTATTTACAATGGAGAGCTAACAGACAGAGCAAATTTACCTGTGCGTAATGTGAGTAATCTATAAGGTTTTTTCAATCTTTTAATTACATTACTTTGTTGTTTAGCTTAATACTTTTGACATCAGAAATTGTTTTTCGTGAAAAATGAGTTAAACCGCAGATACATCACTTGCAATTCACCATGCTTTGCATTGGCAAAAGCAAATTGTGTCCGGTATGGAACCAGTCTATTATTGACAAAGGGAAGTAATTTGTTTAAAAAGTGTGTAATAATAGAATCAAATCGGTAATTGGCAAATTGACTATTCTAATTGTAAGATAGGGCAGAGTAAATGTATGCCTTGCCAAAAACAGTTCTGGAAGGGAGGCAAAAGTTGAAAAGGAGTCCTTTTTAAAGGACAGACAACACCATCGTATTTAAATGTTGTCATTTTGATTTCCAACTAAATACTACAAGGATATACTCATTGATTTATAAACATACATGAAGATATGTAAAAGAATCAAATTGTTAGTGTTTACGTAAGAAAAGACAAATATCTATGGTTTATCCATTTATACCAACCAGAAAAAAACTCCAAAAAATCATAATGTATTTGGAATTTTTTTGGATGTTGTGGACAACAAAAAATGTTAAAACAGAGATGTGTTACCCCATACAAAAATAAAACTTTCATTAAACTGGTGTAGATGACAAAAAAAATCCAAGAACATACATACCATGGGTGCTGTGGAAAAAAAACAAATGTAAAACAGGTTTTGAAGACTACAAAAACATGTATAAATAGTTGTTGCGGAGAAATAAAAACATACGTAAAACAGGTGTTGGAGGACAAAAAAATACATGTAAAACAGGTGTTGAGGACATTAAAAAACATACGTAAAACGGGTTTTGAAAACCCCAAAAACATACGTAAAACGCGTGTTGAGGACCAAAAAACATATGAAAAACGCATGACTTAACGGGCGTTTAACATGCTTTTACCCGTAAAACGGGCGTAACACGTAATAATTTTACGCATGTTTTACGCTCACGCACGCATTACGTGCGTTTAACATACGTAATGCATACGTTTCAAACGGGTGTTGTACATGCGTGGTTCTCAATATGGGTTTTACTTACGTTTTATAACATACGTAAAACGCCTGTTTTACGCATGAAAAACGGGTATGCAATTTTTGCTGTGTACCGTAGCTGTATTTGGCACAACTTTTTGGAATTTTGGATCCTCAATGCTCTTCAACTTTGTATTTGTTTGGCTTTATAACTATTTTGATATGAGTCTTATGTAGACGAAACGCGCATCTAGCGTACTAAATTATAATCCTGGTACCTATTGACATCTATTCTAAATTCGTTTTTTGCTGTGCGAGGTGTATAATATATCAGTGACTGCCGTGGATAGTAAGTACACTTGGAATTGATAGTAAACAGCAAATACTCTTTGTTTTTAGTATATGTATGTTCCCAATTTCCATTCTCAATTTTATCATAGTATACAGAAAAACAGAAAACAAAAAATAACGAACTTAGTAAAAAAGGGGGAGAGCTAAAAATTGTCCTGTCACCACGATACCAGCAGGATAAGAATTTTGATACCTTTCCTAAATTTCCTCAAGTCATAAACCCTTTCGGAAAACTCATTCACAACAATTTATATACTTCATAATGCACTAAATTTCCGCGATTTCGCGGTTGTGTTCTAGTGTCGTTATAAAGTTAGTACTGTCACAAATAAGAACTAAATTGCGACGGTGAAAAATGCTTTCTAAAAACTAACTATTTAAAAAGTATAAATGTCTTTTTAAAAAGTCTAATTGTAGAGTGTAAATAATTTGATACCTAAATATCTAAATTTGAGCTTTAACATTTTTTCTTTGAAACCAAGTCGAAATGAAAACACAAAAGAATAAGACAAAAAAATTAAAAAAAAGTCTGCTCATCATCTGGGCTTATGCAGCCTCTTTACCCCTGACCATAGTAATACCTACTACTATACATGTTATAAGTACAGCTTTGATCATAAACAAGACTATACAAACACGATTTACTATCTAAGTTACTTGATACAATGCATATAGTTAATAAAGGTTCTTATAATACACATGTTCACAAGCAAGATAAGCGATCATGTCTGTACAATGGCTATTGTTTAAATGTCAAAGCGCTGAGACAAACTATTAAGATTAAATACGCTGACATGAATAAAGATGTAAACAGATATGCAGAACACATGAAAATGGTGTATCATGAATGTCAAGCTAGTTATTTTTACCCTTAAAATACATCAGAAGAACCAAAGTCGGAGCTTTTGCCAAGCCATTTGTACTTCATCCTTCTTGATTGGCCATTGAATTAAAATAACATCTTTTCAAATACTGGAAGATTCTATGGGAATATTATCTAACGATATATCTCTAGTGATAACAACTATCTTCTGTAGATTTTTCGAAAACTTTTCATACTTTGCTCGCTCAATTTCAAAACGAGTCCATTCATTTTCGACAATTGATGGCGAGACAAGAAATATAACGTGTCTGCATTTATGAATGGCAGTAGCTCTCTCGGTTGCTATCGATTCGCCTACAACAAAATCTCTATCTTCGAAGCAAATTTTGAAACCCCATTCGTCCTCTATTTTCTTTTGTAACTCTTTCACAAAAGAAATACAGTCATCCGAATATGACACGTAAACGTCATAATCAAAATTTAGCTCAAGACCTTTCTCTGCAAATTTCCGGATATTTCGGAAGAAAAAGAAAATTATTCTCCATCTAAAATTGTACAACAGAGTAATGCAAATCAGAGTTGACAAAACGGAAACCAATAAGGAAATGCCTAACTTGATCCAAATGGTAGAATCACAGTCAATGAAATAATGATGAAAGTCTTCAGCGACAGTTCTGGTATAGTTGATTTTTTTAAGTGAAGAAACCCAACACGAGTAATTACCATTTTTATCTAACTGTACGTTAGTGGTAAGAATCCAATGCAAAAATGTGGTTGTGCCACATGAACAAATCAATGGGTTATTACTAAGATATAATTTAAAAGTTCCATATTTGGTGTGCTGGGTATCAATCCAATTAAGTATATTCTTCAGAATTGTAGTTAACTGATTGTGTGATAAATCAAGTTCGCAGAGGCTATCAAACTGTGTTACTACATCAGGAACAGCATCAAACAAGTTATGAGATAGATTGAGTTGAGTTAAATGTGGCAATTGGCCGAGTGAATCTATCTTTAGCATATAGTTATATGATATATCTAGATTATTGATATTCGGAAACATATTTAATATTGATGCATTGGTTTGTAAAACGCGGTAAAGGTGTGTTTCCTTCATGATGAGTGTTTTTAAATGGATTAAAAATGGAATTTTCCCCGCACCAATTGTTATATCTGAACCTATTCCAGACAAATCTAAATGTTCCAAACTATTAAATCCTTCTGAAGTTATAATTGGAAACACATCTGTCTCAAAATAAGAAACCTCGAGATGACGAAGGGAGCTGTTGATGATTTTAATTTCCCTGAAGCCGTTATTAGCCATTATATGTGTTAGTCTCAAAACTTGAATTTGGTTTGGAAACGTAACTGTTTTATTTTTTACCCCTAATCTGCCTTGGTACTGAAGTCTTTGGATTATTGTATGGTTGTTCACTCTCACCACATCAAGGAAGACTGGGGTTTTGAATCTAAGTGGAAAATAGGAAAAATCAATCATTTTGATCTTTTGCATCGTGAATACAAACCAGAAAAGATTTACTCCCCAAGTGGTCAAACTAAAACTATTAGATGATAGCATTATATATTCAAAGCAGTTTGGATGTTTAAACGAAATTAATGCCTTATTTCTAACTGAAACAATCTGATTGTCCGCAAGGTCTAAGGTCTTTATACAGATAGTTGATATACATTTCATCATCTCTAGTGTCAGAACAACCACGTCCAGGTCACGTTCAATATTACTACGAGTTATTCCACGAAAAGGAATTGCATCCGTTGATTTATGTTGAAATGGATGTAAAATTTTGAGAGCCTTGGTCAAGTGAATATTGCTGTTTGTAAAATTCAGTACTTTTAGATGTGGAAATGGAATTAAAACGCCGATTTCAATGACGACAAAAGCTTTACAAGTTGTCATGTGGAATTCCTTTATATTTTCCGGCATATCTGAAAGCGTCTCATTGTACAAAATTTTAAAGTGGCAATAATCGAATCTCAACTTTTGTAAATTGTGTAGATTTTTAAATTGCTGTCAAAACGTTGCGTTCAGTACAAGATCAATAGACATTTCACGCATATTACAAAGTTCACCAACGGGAATCCTATACGGGTTGTATTCTGATGTATTCATATTTCTACTAATGTCTAAAATTAATAAATTCTTTAAAGACCGAAACACTCCAGAGGGGTACGAATCACTTACGTTCAGATAATTATTAGAGAGAGACAAATATTTCAATAATGATAAACCAATGAAAGCCGTTTTATTCAATACTCTTATAACATTGTTATCAAGCATTAGATGTTCTAGATACTTATATCTAAGAAATACGTTAGCATCTAGTCTGGAAAGTCTATTATAACTTAAATCCAGTTCCTTGATATCAGGCGGTAAATTGGTCGGAACAGATGTTAATCCTTTGTCTCTACAGTTTGCCACCGTGTATTCTAACAAAACTGATGTGATATTGCATTCTGAAAATACATCACTACATCATGCACAAAACTATGAAGAAGTGCATCTTTTCCCAGTGTAAGTTAACACAAAATTAATTTCAAAGATTAAGTACTTCCTGTTATATTCAAAAGTACTTAGATAAAAAGTTAATCACATGAAGTAAAGTTGCAACCGCTTAAAAAAAGTTTATGATTTCCTGTTAAAAAAAACCAGTTTTATTAAGAATAATTTGATGTTTTACTTCATTAATCAAAGTAGAAGGATTTTGTCATCAAAACCAACTGGATATATATGTTTGATCAGACACTAAAATGGTCAATAATTCGAAATTTTCTAAGGTTTAGTTTACAATTGAAATGTAAATAGTTGAACTTCCTGTAACTTGGTCGACCAGTATTAGTTGATATATATTGTATATAGTTTAGTTTAAACATATCTATTTATAGTGGATTGGGAATCAAGTTTTGCAACTTATATTAATCCCTTTCCACTTTGCGGGTGCGAGTGCTGCCTTGTAGCCTACTCTTTTTCGAAATCTACAAGGGTGCCTTTAACGTGGCTCTCTCTTAACACGGGTCAGTCATTTATCGTCCCCTTCCGACGGACTATCATCGTTTCCTAAAGACCATACTCGCAGATGTTGTCAAGGGAGAGCCGAAAATTGAGTTCCTGAAATTTTCATCCCAAACGGGAATCGAACCAGGAACCTTTGTGTTGTATTTATCCCAAACGGGAATCGAACCAGGAACCTTTATGTTGTATTCAGATCGTCATATTTTGGTTTCTATAGGTAATCTTCATACTAAAGAATATGATAATATGTTTCCATCATGATAATTGTTTCCCCTTGAATCTGATGTAATATTGCTTCTAAATAGCTAAAGCACAATTTCAATTGCTTCCGCTCCGGCGCATGTTTCCGATTTCAATATGTGTGATATTTTCATATTGAGCACAGAGATGTCATATAAATAAATTAGAAAAACATCCAATACGTTTTATCAAATGTATGTTGGTTGTAGATTATTTTGGTTTAATAGGTGCATTTATTGGCGTAATGAGTATAGTATTGTTTTAAATTATTATCAATTTTTTTTTCGTTAATGTTGTGATCGAAATCATATCTTAAAGCAAGGTGAATGTGTTCACTGTGTACAAAGCTAAATAAATAAAAATCAAGGTTACAAACAGAAACCGAGAAAATCGAACGAGCTCCGTAAGGATCGAAACCGGGTACGTCGAAAGGTTAATTGTTTGCTGTTATGCATTTCAGCATGAGAATGCACACACAGTAAAATGTCACAATCCGGAATAGGACAAAAAGGGGTAAACAACGATTATATTAATTTCATAAAGATATAAATAAGGGCAACAGTAGTATACCGCTGTTCAAAATTCAAAGGTCGATAGAGAAAAAAAAATCCGAGTTACAAACTAAAACTGAGGGAAACGCGCCAAATAAAATAGAACTACGACACAACAGAAACACAACATTAAAATATAACACACACGGCAACGAACTATAATATAACAATGGCCATTTCCCTGACTTGGTACAAGGCATTTTAAGATACAAATGGCGGGTTCAACCTGGTTTTGTGGCATTTCAAACCTCCCTCTTTAATGGCAATGTTAATCATACCAACTATAATACTGCGAAAGCTTGTCAAAAATTGGTTGAGACACTGACATAGCGTATCGATCAACCATTCATGATAGTGAACTTATGTAGTGCTAATTTCATTCGTTCTTTCTCATAGAAAAAATACTAATATTACAATTTTATTAAATGGAATTGAAATGCACTATTGTTTCTTCCAGTATTGTTAGAATATTGTACAGTACTGTATTTATTCGTCTGTGATTTGTTTTCATGGGGAGGGACGGTATGATGTCATAACAACAGGTACAGAACTTTGATCTTGCTTTGTGTAATAACTTGATACGATAACATCTTCAAATTCTCAAATGTGCTCTTTTGTCTTTCCTTTGTCATTTAATACATATAGATATCCATAAAACAACCAACCATCGAATTAAATAAAGTATCAGATCGTGTATAATTGGTGATATTTCGCAGATAAGAAACAAACTATCAAAGTCCTATAATGTTATTGACAGCTAAATAAATACCCTATTCAGCGTTAAAGTTTTATTGGATGCTATACATTATGCATTTATGTACAAAATTAGCACTCCTTTCGTACAAGTGCAGATAAATATTATGCAATTCATTTATACTGAAATACTACTACTCATAGAACGAAATAAAACTCAATCGTAGTTGGCCGTGGCTGCGCAATTTTATATCCCAACATTCAAATGAAGATCTTGCTTCACATTTGTAAATGTTCATTATATATAATTAAATTGAAATTTTTCTGTTAACCTCTGCAACAATTGGACGCAATTCAGATTTCCTGGTGTTTGATTGGGCATGTTTATTGGGGCGTACTAAATTATAATCCGTTTACCTTTGATAACTATTTACACTACTGGGTCGATGCCTCTGCTGGTGGAAGTTTCGTCCCCGAGGGTATCACCAGCCCAGTAATCAGCACTTCGGTGTTGACATGAACATCAATTATGTGGTAATTTTTATAAAATTCCTGTTTACAAAACTTCGAATTTTTCGAAAAACTAAGAATTTTTTTATCCAAGGCATAGATTACCTTGGCCGTATTTGACACAACTTTTTGGAATTTTGGATCCTCAATGCTCTTCAACTTTGTATTTGTTTGGCTTTATAACTATTTTGATGAGCGTCACTGATGAGTCATATGTAGACGAAACGGGCGTCTGGCGTACTAAATTATAATCCTGGACCTTTGATAACTATTCTTTGAATTCGTTTTTGCTCTGCGAGGTGTATAATATATCAATGACTGCCGTGGATAGTAAATAAACTTTGAATTGACACTTTGTTTTTAATATATTTGTGGTCCTCATTTCCATTCTCAATTTTATCATAGTATACAGAAAAACAGAAAACAAAAAATAACGGACTAAGGAAAACAGAGGGAGGGCTAAAAATTGTCCTGTAACCACGGTACCAGCAGGAAAAGACTTGTGATACCTTGCCTAAATTTCCTCCAGTCATAAAACCTTTTAGAAAATTCATTCTACAACAATTTATAAACTTCATCATGCACTAAATGTCCGCAATTTCGCAGGTGTGTTTTAGTATCGTTATAAAGTACTGTCACAAATAAGAACTAAATTGCAACGTTGGTAAATGGTTTTTTTTTAAATGACGATTTAAAAATGTACAAATGTCTTTACCAAGCTTAAAAAGTCTAATTGTAGGGTGTGAATAATTTGATACCCCTTTTTCAAATTAACAGTTAAGTGCATATTCAATTTTGATTTTTAACATTTTTTCTCAGAAACCAAGTCGAAATGAAAACACAAAAGAATAGGAAAAAAAAATAAAAAGTATGCTCAATATCTGGGCTTATGTGGCCTCTTTACCCCTGCCCATATTTATACCTACTTATATACATGTTATAAGTACAGCTTAGATCAGCAACATGACTATACAAACACAATTCACTATATGGGTTACTTGATACAATGCACATAGTTAATAAAGGTTCTTATAATACACATGTTTACAAGCAAGATAAGCGATCATGTCTGTACAATGGCTATTGTTTAAATGTTCAAAGCGCTGAGAAAAGCTATTAAGATTAAATACGCTGACATTAATAAAGATGTAAACAGATATGCAAAACACATAAAAATAGTGCATTATAAATGTCAAGCTAGTTATTTTTACCCATAAAATACATCAGAAGAACCAAAGTCGAAGCTTTTGCCAAGCCATTTGTACTTCATCTTTCTTGATTGGCCATTGAATTAAAAGAACATCTTTCCAAATGCTAGAAAATTCTACGGGAATATTATCTAACGATATATCTCTAGTGATAACAACTATCTTCTGTAGATTTTTGGAAAACTTTTCATACTTTGCTCGCTCTATTTCAAAACGAGTCCATTCATTTTCGACAATTGATGGCGAAACAAGAAATATAACGTGTCTGCATCTATGAATTGCAGTAGCTCTCTCGGTTGCTATCGATTCGCCTGCAATGAAATCTCTATCTTCGAAGCAAATTTTGAAACCCCATTCGTCCTCTACTTTCTTTTGTAACTCTTTCACAAAAGAAATACAGTCGTCCGAATATGACACGTAAACGTCATAATCAAAATTCAGCTCAAGACCTTTCTCTGCAAATCTCCGGATATTTCGGAAGAAAAAGAAAATTATTCTCCACCTAAAATTGTACAGTAGCGTTATACAAATCAAAGTTGATAAAACAGAAACCAATAATGAAATGCCTAACTTGATCCAAATGGTAGAATCACAGTAAACAAAATAATGATGAAAGTCTTCAGCGACATTTCTAGTATAGTTGATTTTTTTAAGTGAAGAAACCCAACAAGAGTAATTACCGTTTTTATCTAACTGTACTTGAGTGGTCAGAATCCAACGCAAAAATGTGGTTGTATCACATGAACAAATCAAAGGATTATTAATGAGATATAATTCAAAAAATCCAAATTTGGTGTGCTGGGTATCAATCCAATTAAGTATATTCTTCCGAATTGTTGTTAACTGGTTGTGTGATAAATCAAGTTTGGTGAGGCTATTGAACTGTGTAACTACTCTAGGAATATCGTCAAACAAGTTATGAGATAGATTGAGTTGAGTTAAATGTGGCAATTGCCCGAGAGAATCTATCTTCAGCATATAGTTATATGATATATCCAAATTCTTTATATTTGGACACAGACTTAATATTGATGAATTGGTTTGTAAAACGCGGTAAAGTTGTGTTTCCTTCATGATGAGTGTTTTCAAATGGATTAAAAATGGAATTTTGCCCGCTCCTATTGTAATATCAGAATTTATTCCTGACAAATCTAAATGCTCCAAATTATTAAATCCTACTACAGTCAATATCGGGAAAACATCTGTTTCAAAATAAGAAACTTCGAGATGACGAAGATAGCTATTATTTACTTTTATTTCCCTGAAACCATTTCTACCCATTACATGTGCTATTCTCACAAATTGTATTTGGCTGGGAAACGTAACTGTTATATTCTGCACATCTAACCGCCCTTGGTATTGAAGTTTTTGGATAGTTGTATGGTTATTTTTTGTCACCACATCAAGGAAGACTGGGTTTTTAAACCTTAGCGGAAAATAGGAAAAATCAAACATTTTAATGTTGGTCATCCTACGTAAAAAAAGAAAAAGATTAACTGCCCAAGTTTCTAAACTAAAACTATTAGATGATATCATTATATGTTCAAAGCAGTCTGGGTGTTTAAACGAAACTATTGAATTGTGTTTTACTGAAACAATCTGGTTGTCTGAAAAGTCTATGGTCGTTATGCATATAGTTGATATATATTTCATCATCTCCAGTGTCAGAACAACCGCGTCAAGGTCATGTTTTATATTACCATGAGTTATTCCACGAAATAGAATTGCATCCATTGATTTATTTTGAAATGGATGTAAAATTCTGAGAGCTTGGGTCAAGTGAATATTGCTGTTAGTAAGATTCAGTACTTTTAGATGTGGAAATGGCACCAAAACTCCAACTTCAATGACTACAAAATGTTTACAAGTTGTCATGTGGAATTCCTTTATGTGTACCGGCATATCTAAAAATGTATCATTGTATAAAATATCAACGTGGCAATAGTCAAATCTCAACTTTTGCAAATTTTGCAGTTTCTTAAATTGTTGTCCAAACGTTGCATTAAACACAAGATCAATAGACAGCTCACGCAAGTTGCAGAGGTTACTAACGGGGATATTATATTTGTCCGAATACTCTGAAGTGTTCATATTTCTACTTACATCTAAAGCTGATAAATTCTGTAAGGATTCAAAGACTCCAGGTTTGTACGATGTAGACACATTTAGTTTATTTCTTACCAATGACAACAGTCGTAATAATGTTAAACCGGTGAATGCATTCGCATCTAAACAATGTATAATATTATTATCGAGTATTAGATGTTCCAGATTCTTATATCTATCAAAACTGTTAGCATTTAGCCGTGTCAGTCTGTTATGACTTAAATCCAATTTCTTTAAGTCAGACGGCAAGTTTGTCGGAACGGATGTTAATCCTTGGTATGTACATTCAGCCTCCTTATCACCTAATATGTTTAATGTGATATTGCATTTAGAATGTACCGTTGTATATGGATAAACAAGTATAATCCAAATTGATATGATGATATACATTATTTTGATTAACTTAATGAGTTATTTCTTTCTGCGTTATAAACCAATTCGATTCATGACTAGAGTTGGTGCATGTCATTAAATTTCAGTCTTTAAATGCGTAATAGTTTGTCATTATGTTTTGCCTTGACCGATATGGTTTTGATTGCATTTAACAAGTTTAAAACCCAAACAAACAAACAAATATCGAGTTAAACACCATGAATGCACAATACATGCATAGGTGAATAAAAATAAACTGTAGATACAAGGCCACAAAATACTTTTTTTGACAAATCGGTGGCCTTCGTTGTTGTCTGTTCTGTGGTCGGGTGTTGTCTCTTTGACACATTCCCGATTTCCATTTTAAATTATATTTATCACAGATGGGAAATGTGCCAAAGAGACAACAACCCGACCATAGAGAAGTTTGTAATTTCTAAAAAATATATACAAATTAAATTCAATCTTTTTTTCTTATTTTTTCTGTATCAAGTACTTTAGAATAACGCACACGGTATTTAAATGTTGATTAATGCCAGCCTATTCGAAATAGTTGTTAATCATTTGATGTTACATATATGTTTCTTTTCTAGAGAGAAAACGGTCCTATTTATTCTGCCATAGGCGACAATACTAACATTTTCTAAATTAACTAGTTTTTATAATAAAAACCTGGATAAAACTGTTATGTGTGGTGTTAGCACTTTATTATTCTATTTTAAAAAATGAAGCCAATTAGTATCATGACCAATTTCCAACGGAGCTTGTTTATGTTATCCATGCCCACTGTCATTTTGCATCAAATTTATGAAATTTTGGAAGCATTTTCGAATAATTCTCTAGAAAATATTTCAATAGGTTTTAAAATTTATATTGTAAATTTACACACTGCAGATATTCATAGATGAATAAAAAAATATATTGTATCCTTACAGCCAATCACAGCGCTCCTAAGTTAACTTCTCACCTGTTTTGGGTACACAAAAGGCCAACCTAATGCTGGGAAAATGTAATACTACCGTTTTCCCTAGAATGGCCTATTTTAATTTAATTCCCCTGTATTGACATTATGTAAAGAATGCAATTAACGGTACAGGAAACGCCTAACCATCCGGAAGACGTCCGTTGTTTTTATGCCCCACCTACGATAGTAGAGGGGCATTATGTTTTCTGGTCTTGGCTCCGTTCGTCCGTCCGTCCGTCCGTCTGTGGTTCCGTTCGTCCGTCCAGGTTAACGTTTTTGGTCAAGGTAGTTTTTGATGAAGCTGAAGTCCAATCAACTTGAAACTTAGTACGCTTGTTGCTTATGAGATGATCTTTCTAATTTTTAAGCCAAATTAGACTTTTGACCCCAATTTCACGGTCCACTGAACATAGAAAATGAAAGTGGGAGTTTAAGGTTAAAGTTTTTGGTCAAGGTAGTTTTTGATGAAGCTGAAGTCCAATCAACTTGAAACTTAGTACACTTGTTGCTTATGATATGATCTTTCTAATAGTAATGCCAAATTAGATAATTACCCAATTTCACGGTCCATGGAACATTGAGAAGGATAGTGCGAGTGGGGCATCCGTGTACTTTGGACACATTCTTGTTTCGTGTTGTTTTCGTTCGTAACTTTTCGAAATAGTATTGACTCTATTGATTTTCTGGGTTTTTTCCTATGGTCATAATGATGCCGATCTTATTTCGACTGGCTTAAGGTTTTGACGAACGTTTATTTAAAACCGACGAAATTTATAATCTATATTCGAGATCACAAATTAAAAAAAATAGATTACGGATTAAAATCGTAGAATTCAATATGAAGAATTGTTTTACTTTGTAATTTGTTAATAATTGCAAGTGATCTATTTTTTAACCCTCAAAGCTGAAAAGGTAAAACATCATAAATTTCATAGAAAAGGAAAATATGGTCATAAATTCATCAGCAGTATATACAAAACGATAAAAGAACACAAACAATTTATGACACAAATAAGAAGAAAAACGAGTTCTTGTTACTCAAGAGACGTTTTTCCCATAAGCTTTTTTTCTACTTGGTAAACTTTATTTGTCATCATACTTTCTTGACTACATAAATAACGTTTGAATGAATTGTGAGATTTGGACCATTTGCCGCCTAGTAGTCTAGTTACATTTTGGCTATATGACCCCTACATGATGAATTCACGGAAACGATGGTTACTTTTTTTCTGAGAGATATTAAGATATTTGAATCTTTCGAAATTAAGTGGTGACATAAACCAACAAATATGTAAAAACCTTTTAAAAGGAAATATAAAGAATAAAAGCGCAACAAGAAAGGTAACACAGATTGCTAAGAAATACGCGTGAATCGTACCGAAGTATCTTTGTCATTCAAAAATTTCTTGAGAAACGAAATATATCACAGAGATAATGCTTGACCCAGTATTATTTCAACAGTGTAAATACTGTTACACTTAAATGGAACAATACATGAAATATGTGTGACAAAATGTAATTAATAAATCAAATTAGAGCAGCTTATACAATAAATATCATATAAAAATGACAAATGGAGGAACCAAATTCACAGAACAAAACTTGCGACATTTCATGACAAGTGAAATGTTTTCCACAACTCTTGTCTTGTTTTTACTTTGTGTAAACGTCGAAAAATCATTTATAATCCAGGTAAGAATATAAATATGTAAGATATTGTATACTTAAATATGGCAGTTGCTATCAAATAGTTCGTTTTATATGTATGTTGGCGTTTGTTTTTGTTGAACGGCAGTGTTCCTTTTCGTTCACTTATAGTTGATGTGTTTCCCTCGGTTTTAGTTTGTAACCCGGATTTGTTTTCTCTCAATTAAAATATGAATTTTTGAACACCGGTATAGATCTGCTTCCTTTATCTACACAGTTTTTTTTTATATAAAATGTAAGTATGGTGAGTTATTTAATCAATATATATGTATTCAAAAGAGGGACGAAAGATACCAAAGGGACAGTCAAACTCATAAATCGAAAATAAACTGACAACGCCATGGCTAAAAATGAAAAAGACAAACAGACAAACAATAGTACACATGACACAACATAGAAAACTAAAGAATAAACAACACGAACCCCACCAAAAACTAGGGGTGATCTCATTAGCTCCGGAAGGGTAAGCAGATCCTGCTCCACATGTGGCACCCGTCGTGTTGCTTCTGTGATAACAAATCCGGTAAATAGTCAATTTCGGTAGGTCACATTCATGAAAGGGAAGGGTATTGTAGTTACGATGTAAGGAACATATCCGATATCATTTGTGAAACAGTTTTTCCATAACGATCAACCAACTCGTGATGGCGTCCGTAAAATTTACGAAGGGATGATTTCAACTTCACCATTTGGAACTCTTGGTTTAATAGCTTCTTTGTGAGCAGCAACCCTCTATCAAGAAAATCATGATAGGAAATGCAAGCACGGGAATATCGTATCAATTGGGAGATATATACCCCGTATACAGGTGCTGCTGGATGTTAAATCTATAAAGCGTGAAACAAAATAACAGGAAACTCTGATTCGTAGTTCCTAGACGGATAGGATGATGAACTCATTGAGGTAAAATGACAGAGAAAAACTAATATACCCACTTCTTATAACAATTCTCGTAAAATCAAAGGCAAATGGTCATAAAATCATCAAAACTTTTTATGTCTGCTTCATAACATTGTTTGTGTAACAAATCCGTCAAAAAAGATTAAAAAAAACCCAACATACATCAACAATAGATGAAACTTTGGAGCAACTTGATATCGTATGTAGGAGGTCAAAGTTGTGTTTGCTCTGGTTGTATTTTCAGATTGTTTGTCTGGTTCGTTTTCGTAAAGGCGTTTGACTAGCAATCATTTGTGAATTAAATAATCTTGCTAGGGTGTTGAAAATCATATGATCGGTCTATTGTTAATAGAAAAATGTTCCAAGTTAATAATTTGGTATATTTTTTTGAAGGAAAATAATTGCTTTTATTTCAGTAAAATTTGAGTTAGCCTTTGTTATGTACCACTCATTTTGTAAAATTATAATGTATCTTTTACTCTAGGAAAAACGACATGTGTGACAGAAGACCTTCTGCATATGATTATGAGAGCTGTGCCTACTTTCAAAGATTCCAATTCAAAGACTGGTAAGTCAACCTTAAAGTTGATACAATATTCTGATAGACAGAGTTGCTTATAATCATGAACTGTTAACAATGTTCTTATAGGGCAAAACGTAATCAGATCATAGAAAATGATTATGAGAGCTGTGCCTACTTTCAAAGATTCCAATTCAAAGACTGGTAAGTCAACCTTAAAGTTGATACAATATTCTGATAGACAGAGTTGCTTATAATCATGAACTGTTAACAATGTTCCTATAGGTCAAAACGTAATCAGATCATAGAAAGTGAACAGTTATATTGTAATCCTGACCATTTATGCTTTTATTCTACGAACCGTTTTGACTCGAGCACCACTTGAAACTTTGATGAAGACGATCTGATGTACTGAAATCATAAACTTAGTTTTTTATTTGTTGATAAAATATTTAGTAGAAACAAAACCGTAAAAAATAGTTTATTTCTAGACCAAAAAGTGTATTGTTTATCAATCAAATAGTTATCAAAGGTACCAGGATTATAATTTAGAACGCCAGACGCGCGTTTCGTCTATATAAGACTCATCAGTGACTCTCATATCAAAATATTTATATCCCAAACAAGTACAAAGTTAAAGAGCATTAAAACATTAAGATAAAAAAAAATTAATTTAATTTAAAGCTCTGATTCCTTTCACGGACTTGGCTATACTTTTTGGACCTTTTGGATTATAGCTCTTCATCTTTTATATAAGCTTTGGATTTCAAATATTTTGGCCACGAGCATCACTGAAGAGACATGTATTGTCGAAATGCGCATCTGGTGCAAGAAAATTGGTACCGTTAATTTTATTAATGAACAAGGACTTAAACGTTGTCTTAATATTCATTCTCTTGTTCGTTTTGTTGAAAATGTGTTGGATAGTCGCCTTATTGATAATCATCATTTTTCTTATGTGTTTGTTTGAGAAATTATCATTTGGAATAAATAACAAGATATCTTTATTTCCGTCTCCTTCCTAGCTGTAAGATGAAAACCGCGGACAGGTATCATTGCTGAGTTTACTTATGAGAAGAACAATACTTTAAAGATAACATTATGCTTACATAAAAATTATTCTAGACAAACATCTTTGGATAAAATAAACCATCAAACTTTTATCAAAATGAACGAACTCAAACAACAGACGTACCTCCTATACATTACATTAACAAAATCTGTATCAATACAAAAAGATAATGATAGCCATTATTTTTTTCGAATTTCAGATCTTGAACGAAGACCAACATTTTTTGCATCATTAAAACATCTCAGCAAACTCTGGCTAGTATAAAGGATATTATAAAGTTTGATGACGCTTAGATCAATATCGGAGGTGGATACGACTCAAGCACGTGAATATTTACTGCTCCACGGAATGGAATCTACATTTTCTCGTGTGTTATAATGGTTAATCATGGCAGTGACATTCAATTCCAGCTAAACAAAAACGATCAGTTATATACAGGAGGGTATGCCGCGAAATCGAGGTATGGAGCTCACACGGTAAATTCTCTCGTCAATCTACGAATTGGAGATAAAGTGTATATTAAACACAGAGTTAAAGCATCCGAGAGCGTGTTTGGAAGCCACTACTCTATATTTTCCGGTTATCTTTTGTCCAAGTAATAAAATTTACTGTTGTCATTATACTAGTAACTGTTTCAGTATCAAACTTGTCATTTCAATTTGAAATCACATATTCTAAATTGTTGGAAAATTCTATCTTAGCAACATCAAATAAAAATTGAATATAGTGAATGGTTGTTGAATTTCAAACTAATTGGAGTAGAAACGTTCCTATCTTCTCTTTGTTTGATTGAATAAAGACTACACCGGAACTGCAGTTAACATGCAATTGTTTAGCGCTGAAACAAACAGTGTCTTAACAGGTGTACGATGTCTACATGTGTCAGTGATCAATTGTTGCAATTTACTAGTATAACAAAAGAAGTTAGAAGTTTCAGATATACATTCCAAGAGTGTCCTGTTTGGAAGAAAGAAACAGTTTTCAGAACTTGATTGAAATTGATGTGTCATATTAGATAAAATCCACACATAAAACATTTAAATTATATTTATTTTGGGCATAACGTCTGCTATTGTAATGCAAAAGTTTATATCTCAGAATTAGGTATGGCAAGTATTAAAAACGGACTCCAAGAGCCTGAATCACTCACTTGTAATATTTTTCTTAAATCCTTCATCAATGATTATTTTTGCTTTTTAATATATATTAATGAGTGGCTTGAAAATGCCATTTGAAAGTTCTTAGTATCTTGTCATATTTTCTTCAAAAGCCCCCAAAAAATGCATTTACCCCTATGTTCTTTTTTATTCATAGTGGCTATGTTTTTGACGTACAAGGAAATATAATACAAACTTTATAATGGATACAATGAAACTCATTCAGCCCAAGTTTGGTTGAAATTGATACAACAGTTACAAAGGAGCAGATATTTATTTAAAGAAAGATATTAGATAGACAAATTGTAAAAAAAAATGTTTTTAAGGGGCAAAAACAGCATTTACCCTATGTTCTATTTTTAGCTTTGGTGGCCATGTTTTTTTATGAACCAGAAAATAAAACACACACTTTACTGAAGATAACCTAAGAACCATTCAGCTGTTCAGTGGAAGGGCATCATGTATTCAATCAGATATGTAAAACTAGTTACTTTTAACCTTTTATCTCAACGACAATGTAAAAATAATATGTCTTTAAAGAAAAATATTGTAAGCTGTTGAATTGTACGCTGTCTAAATGTTGTTTTATATACCTATCTGTATTTAGAGGTAATCATAAATTCATGTCACCTGTCATCATTTTCAGGTAAATCAGAATATCACATGTGTGATTCTTCTCACCATATTTGACAAAGGAGTGCATTCACTGTCAACAAATATGTTGCAATAAATATAACAGAAATATATTGGAAAACGGTCCTACTAAAAAGCGCCCGGGAAAAGAAAAAGCGCCCGGGGAAAAGAAAAAGCGCCCGGAGAAGGAAAATTAGCGCCCGGAGAAGAAAATTAGCGCCCGGGAGAAAAAAATAATAATATTTTATAACATTTTGTTTTTTCCTTAAAAAATAACTAATCATTGCTTGTTTTGTCCTTAATATAAATGGGGATATGTACGATGGTACATCTAAAGTTTTGTTGCACTTTTACATTTTAGATTTCAAAATTGTATATAAGTAAGTAAATAAATATAAATAAGAGTATATAGAAGAATCATGAAAGACATTGTCCTCGATCAAAATGTATATTTTGTTATTTAAAAATAATCGGTGCCTGAGGTCTAATATTTTCGCAACTGCATGGTGAACACTTTTTTATACAGATGCTGAGATAGATTTATTATATCATTTTATAAAACTAAAACTGCTTCAACATGTTCAATGGCTATGCTTATCAGGGTTTTAATGCATAGACTTAAATTTAAACCAAACACCTGTTTTTACCCCCTTGTTTTAACTACGGTACATGTATAGTACTGCTTTTTTTCATGTGCTGATTTATTATGTGTACCTCTTTTAATTTTTGATTAAATTAATATTTATCTGTGAAATTTGGGTTGTCTTATACATTTTTCATTTTGATATCGTTTTTGAAAAACATGTCTTTTGATGTCTTACATTTTATAAATCTTCCGCATAAACTGTGATCCATTGTTATCAATCTTTCGAAAAGTATTCATATATTATTGTTAAAATTGAAATATTCATACTTGTTTTTGTGCTTTATTAAAAATGTCTATTATCTGAATTTGCAAAATAATTGTCTAAAATTAAAAAAAAATAATTTTCATATCTTAACAAATTTGTCTCATGCCAATAAAATATCTATATATTTTCCCCGGGCGCTTTTTCTGTTCCCCGGGCGCTATATTTTCTTCTCCGGGCGCCTTTTCTTTCCCCGGGCGCTTTTTCTTCACCCGGGCGCTCCCGGGCGCATTTTAGTAGGACCCTTGGAAAATGATACATATATGTATTACTCTGTAACTTCCATGTAGGAAACCAATCATTTGTTCATTTACACATTTCCATTACTCATAATAAAATGGCATGTTCAAATTACTACAACTGTCCTGGATATCCAAAAGTTACAATGAGATTTGTCTTTCTCTTTGTACTAATTTTCAAAACGTTGGCTAAAATGAAAATTAAATGCTAATAAAACACGTTTTAAAAAAATTTAAAAAGAAAAGAAAAAAAGAACAATATACTAGCAAGATAACGATATTTATTTATCTTGCTTTCTAGATGAACATTAGCTATATGACCCCTCATGCCACAGAACGAACAGATTGACCCTCATTTTTGGGGGGGTTCTGACCTGGAACCATAGGACTGAAAAAAAAATCATTCAGTAGTTCGTGTTGTTTATTCTTTAGTTTTCTATATTGTGTCATGTGTACTATTGTTTGTTTGTTTGTCCTTTGCATTTTTAGCCATGGCGTTGTCAGTTTATTTTCGATTTATGAGTTTGACTGTCCCTCTGGTATCTTTCCTCCCTCTTCAGTAAGAATGTACTTATATAATTGCATCTGAATTTCAAAGAATTAGGTAAAACTAGGGTAAAAACTTAAACTAAAAAAGTATACTGTTCATCTGAAAATATACATTGTACAAAGGAGGATGCCAATTTTTTAAGCTGAAAAAAAAACATATTCAGATTGTATCAAATCGCGCATGTTCAGTTGAATAATTATTTGGGGGAAATATTAACCAATGGAAACGATTGTCATATTTTTTATCAGATCTAATAAAATCCTTGGATCATTCGAATCGTCAGTTATGAAATAAACCAAGGCATATGTTATTTTGTTTTAAAGAAATACATTGTATGTATAGAAATTTAAAAATCAAAGAGTTGATAGCTGGAAGAAGGTGAATAAAAGGCATCTTGAATTACCATAAAAGCAGCCCCACTAACCCAGCCAGCTTTGGTCCATTATCGTTATGACATATGTTTTTTTTTCTTTAAACAAGAATGTTTCATAAGTACATGGATTTCCCATCCGCACAATCATTTTCTATGTTCAGTGGACCGTGAAAATTAGGTAAAATCTTTAATTTGGCAGTGAAATTAGAAAGATCATAGCATAAGGAACAGATGTGTACTAAGTTTCAAGTTGATTGGATTTCAATTTCATCAAAACTACCTCGACCATAAACTTTAACCTGAAGCAGGATGGACAGACAGACCAGAAAACATAATGCCCATAAATGGGGCATGAAAATAGTAAGACGTGTTACATACCCGCCAACTTTTGAAAGTTCCAATGGGGTTGTTTAGTGCGCGACAACAATTTTAAAGGTTCAATGATTAGTGAGGTATTTTGCACGATCTGGGTTGTCTAGAAAAAGTGTCATATTTGTATAATGAGATTACATGCCTTTTTCTTAAGTCTGTCTGCATGATTGTAGTTATTAAATCGATAGAAAAGATGAACATGTAGCTAGCAGACCAGGGTTTATTGTCTTGTGTAAGAATATTAGATGCTTGTCGAAATATCCAATTTTGAATTATGCACAAAGATGGACCTTTAACAGGTTGGGAACAACACTCCAAATGAAGGGTAACTCTCATTAGAAGAACATTACAACCCACTGTAAATAATGAGCCCCTTTAAATTCATATTATTTGATGTAACTTTTCCCCAAGAACTATGCATCTATCAAGTATTAAATGGTCAAAACATCTCAAAAGAATTTTGTAATGTTTCTAAACTTATTTCTTCTTTATTAATTCAACTCCTCATTTAAAAAAGTTGTTCCAAATATAATGAATTTTCCCACTTTTGAAGTAAAAATCTTAAAAATATTCTTTCTTTTTTTTCAACAGTAAAATGACCCCTTGTTGTAGAAACAGTCCCTCATTTAAGGGACACCACTCATAATGGGGGAGGGGGGTCGCAACCTGTGTGTTGGTCTTTATGAAAAAAGAATAGTACATTGTCCTTTAAATGATTTAATTGAATACAAAAATAAAATGTGTTAAAACAAGTATTATGTCAATAAATTAGTGAGAAAAAATACTATTTATTATCTTTATGTTAGTACTGCATCATTGAATTTTGTCAATCACCCATACTTTTATCCTTAAGCTGTGTAAGAACAAGCTTGCAGATGCAAATTCCTATGCCATGATTTTACAACTAGATGAATACAAAACAAGTTCAAAATCTAGCATGTTAGAATAATCTTCAGAGAAAACGTTTTTGATTGGCTTATTACTTGATTATGAGAAACACAGAATTTGATTGGCTGAACACGATTGTCTTACCTTGGGAATAAAATAAGGAACAGATGATTTTCACTAAATCGTGTTTTAGAGTTTTTTTAAACGATACCCTTAATATTAATATTTTTTAATAAATGCTAGGACCTATTATAAAACGTTTTTAATAAGAGTAAAGAGTAAAGAGAATGAACACAGGGCGAACGTACTATACAAGGCATCAAGGAGGATAACAAAGCTAACAAAGCTATAGATAAGAAATACTTGTGAATCGGGGTGGGGAATTTTTTTGACATTTGCAAATATCTTGAGAATAATAACATCACATTTCAATTATGCCTGACCCAGTGTTATTTCAACACTGGTTTAACATGTTTAACTGTTACATTTTCAAGTAAAAAATGGTATACTACATGCAAATTGCGTGACAAAATGTAATTAATGTATCAGATTACAGCAGTTTCTACACAGCATATCATATAAAAATGACAAACGAAGGAACACAATTCATAGAGACAAATCGTGACAAGTAAAATGGTTTCGTCAACACTTGTCTTGTTGTTACTGTGTGTAAACGTCGGAAAAGCATTGGCGAGTTGTAACTCAGGTGAGAATACATATATGATAGATATGAAAATGTGTATGAATTGGTGTTAACTAGATGTAAGTTGTATTGTATGTAATTTCTTTCTTTAATAGTTATCCCACAAGGACGCGGTGTGTCAGTGTAAGATCGCCCCGATGGCCGGAGGCCAGAGGGTGATTTAACACTGACACACCAAGTCCGAATGGGATAACTATTTTACATCCCAGCTGTTTTAGATTAGACGGAAAACCATTTATAATTCATAAAATCTAGTTTAGAATGCCACACAACCATTATAATATACTTTATATATTACTATATTATGTATACCCTTAATGATCCTCAAACACGATGAGTAGATATCAAATAATGTCAACTCACCACTCTTGCCAATCGGCCCACATTATATCGCCACTTTATAAAAAAAATCGTCCCACCCTTGTTTACCGACTCGCCCCACTTTTGAAAAAGTGTAAAATCAAATTAAACAATCAGTCTGAAAACTCACTTATTCATGTTATTAACGAAATAGGTTTAAACCCCACTGAATAAAGGTTTGACAACTCGCCCCACTTATAAAAAGATCTTGCTTCCTTTAAGTATGTCAAATTACTATTAATTCGTATCCAGTCGTCCTGGTGTAGTGGTATGTGTCGTGGCTTGATATGCTAAAGGTTTTGAGTTCGAATTCCACCATATACACTGGATTTTTTCTGCGTGAATTTTGATAGATTATAATTGATTATAAGTTTTATAGTGGATTTGACATTCCCGCCAAAATGTTACAGAACAAAGGAAAGCATGCAAAACAAAGAAACTCAAACTGGGGTGATTTAGTAGGGGTGATCCGGCTCATATCACCCCTGTTAGAACAAAGGAGCTGGGATGTAATCAGTAATCAATACAAGAATTTGATGATCGGTGAATGTAAATATACACTCACATAAAGCGTGATACAAAATAGCAAGAAACTCAGATTCGTAGTTCCTCGGAAATATGCGACAATTTCATAGACGGACAGATTAAAGAACACGCGGACGTACGGACAGAGGCAAAAATATATAACAACTGCTTTGAAATGTTGATAAAATAAATCTCGTGAAGTCAAAGTCAAATGTCCATTCAATCATCAGACCTTGGTATTGTCTTCTTCATAAATTCTTTATTTAACAAATCCGTCAAAATGATAAACACAAAACAAAAACAGATGAAACTAATGATCGAAGCATCCTGATATCATAGTATTATGTCAACACTGTGAATGCTTTGGCTATAATTTCAAGATTACTTGTTTGGTTCGTTTTAGTAAAGGCGTTTGTCTGGCTATAGTTGTAAAAATAAATAATTTTGCTACCGTATTCATAATTATATTCAGTCGATTATCAATTGTGAAACTGTTCCAAGTCAATGTGTTTTCTTCCGTTTTATGGGAATTGATTGCTTTTATTTCAGAAAAAATATTGTTAGTGTGTTATATGTCAGTATGTCACTCACGTTTGTAAAACTATAATGTAACTTTTACTTTAGGAAAAACGACATGTGTGACAGAGGACCTTCTGCATATGATAATGAGAGCTGCACCTGCTATAAAAGATTCCAACTCACAGACTGGTAAGTCAATCCTAAAGTTAATTCAGAATTCTGATAGTGTTGCCAATAATCATGACCTGTTAACGATGTTCCTATATGACACAACGTAAAAAAAATCATATGAATTGTAGAATTGAATTGAAATCTTATTCCACGAACTGTTTTGATACAAGTGCCACTGAAGTGTCTTATGAAGACGATTTGACTACTGAAATCATAAGCTCGTTTTTATGAGTTTAATGTCTAATGCTTAGTTTGTTTCTGTGTGTTTTACATTTTAATGTTGTGTATTTGTTCTCTTATATTTAATGCGTTTCCCTCAGTTTTAGTTTGTTACCCAGATTTGTTGTTTTTTTTCTATCGATTTATGAGTTTCGAACAGCGGTATACTACTGTTGCCTTTATTTATACAATATTCAGTAGAAACAAAACCGTAACCATCTGGTTAATTTTTTAACAAACATTGTTTTGTATCATAATTATAACTTTCAATTACTAGTAATCTTATTTACGAATTGAACAAGGATTATAACGTTGTCCAAATATAAACACCCTTGTGCTTCGGTCTTTAAGTTCATGGATAGTTGTATTATTAGTCATCATACCACATCCCATTTGTTCTATGTCTGAGCAATAATCGTATCAAATAGTAAATAACCAAAAATCTATATTACTTGTTCTGTGAAAGTTGACAATTGCGGTAAGGGATTATTCCTATTAAGTAGGGAGAGGTGTGAACGATTAAAAGTGCCTGTATGAAACTTTGAGTGTTTAACATCTATATGTCAAGTCTGATATCGGTTGTTAACACATTGTAAGGGGAAACGGTAACTTAAAAATAATAAGATAAACTTAAAAATCGTATACTTAATTTATTCTTGAAAGTTAGAAATTAGTAAAAGAGCTAACGTCAATGGGTAAATCAACTATATTAAATTCTTAATTCGTGAATTCCTGTCATATTTCTTGTCGACAAAAGAATGAACTCAAACAAAACAGATACCACCTTACATATAATTCAACAACATAACGAATGTGCATCAATGAAAAATAGATTTTTTTTTATATTTAGATCTTAAACGAAGACCAACATTTTTTGCATCATTAAAACCATCACAAACTCTGGCTAGTATTAAGGACATTGTAAAGTTTAATGATGTAAAGATCAATATCGGAGGTGGATACGACTCGAGCACGGGAATATTTACTGCTCCACGGAGTGGAATCTATATAATTTCCTGCACTATTATGGCTAGTGGTAGCAGTGAAGTGCAATTCCAGCTAAACAAGAACGACCAGCTATATACAAATGGATATGCCACTAAATCGGGTTATGCAGCTCAAACAATAAACTCACTCGTCGATCTAAGAAAAGGAGATAAAATGTACATTAAACACAGAACTGGTGCTTCCCAACCCGTGTATGGAGAACACTTCTCTACATTTTCTGGTTATCTATTATCTGAGTAATAAAATTGACTGTTCTCAATATTCTATTCACATTTTTAAAACAAACATGTTGTTGATCGTTGTTGTCATTTTTATTTAATACTGAATTCTTTGAAAATCGGTCTTATGATCGTCGAATAAAACTTTCCCATCTTTTGCCGTTTTGGTGGTTTTATAAAAGCATAAACCCAAACTGCAGTTTACATGCAGTTTTTGTTAGCTCTGATACAAATACTGTCTTAACAGGCATTATAATAGGAATATTTTGTATGTGCTGTGTTCAATTGAGCTTTCATATAAGAATTCAAGAGTTTCAAGGTTGTTACTACATTCCACAGGTGCCCTGTTTGAATGAAACAGTTTTCAAATGTTTTCTTAATAAATACATAGATACCATCATAAATTCACATTTGCACCGTTACATACTAATTCCCGAAACTAAAATGTAATCTAAAGGGACATAGTAGAAACTAAGAATTTTAAAGTTTTATAGTAGAAACTAAGAATTTTAAAGGTTCATAGTAGAAACTAAGAATTTATGATAGCTATGAATTCATTTTATGCAATTTTATTTACTTTCAAAATATTTGGTTCACATTAAATCTGTAGCAGTATTGGCTTGCCCTCCCAAACATCTGAGATCACCCACGGTTTTTAATGGGGTCTGCGTTGCTAAGTCTAGCGTTTTCTTTCAGTCATTTTTCTTTTTTTGCCATAACAATGTCAGTTCGTTCTAGACTTATGAGTTTGACAATATCTCGGAATCTTCTGTCTCTTCTTTTTGGGATACAGAGCTTACCACAACACAGCCTTATTTTAAGTGAAATAATCTGCAATTCATATTTTAAAATATATATATCCGCAATTGGTGTTATCCCAAAATCAACAACGTATGTATGACTAAATATTAAACTGTTATAAATGCGTCTGGTTTGACAATATGGGGCTTACTATTAGGAAAATGTTATTAATTGCAGCTAATTATCAGTTAACAGAACTTTGAATTTTTTAAATGCTAAGGCTTTTCTACCCCAGGAAAAGAATACCTTAGCTGTATTTGGCAAAACTTTTAGGAATTTTTGGTCCTACATGCTCTTCAACTTCGTACTTTATTTGGCCTTTTTAATTTTTGATACGAGTGTCACTGATGAGTTTTGTGTAGACGAAAAACGCGTTTGGCGTCAATATAAAATTTTAATCCTGGTATCTATGTTGACTTTATTTATATCAAGTTCGATGGGATAGATGCATTCAAAATAGTCAGAAAATTTTGAATTATTCAGTGAGGGAACATCATCTATATATCGAAAAGTTAAGGACACTGCTAACCTTTTTTCTATATTCCTAAGAATAATATATAAGTCACATCCTGTTCCTATGGAAATGCCGATTTTGTGCTGAAAAATACGTCCTCCAAACATAGCAAATATGTTTTCAATGAAAAAATCAATCATTGTGATAATGTCAGCATCAGAGAAATGTTTTTTCGAATCAGTGTATTTTTTTAGGAAGAAGGATAATGTCATTGAAATATGTTTCAATCCTTAATATCCCTTTCTTAGATAAGATAATACAATGTACGTTGGGCAATTTTATTATGAAAAAAAGGCAGGACCAACTCTTTGAATTTATTTTTATTTTGGATTTGGGAATACTGTGAAAGTGTAGAAAAGTCGAATGTTTTATATGTTTGCAAGATGATACTTTTAGATTATGTGTACTGTAAAAGATCTTTGTAAATTTTTAGTATCTTATATTATTCACATCACCTCTAGAATAGGTATTTTAAAAATAACTTGGAAGCTTTGCTTTTTTTATAAAAAGAGAACAATTTGAAAAATGAAATCTTATCTTTCAAGGCTAAATAATCATCAATGTGATAGATGCATCACATGTGTATAGTTCAGTGGAAAGTCTTTGACATAGTTGTGCATTTACTGTCAACAAATAGGTTACAATATTACATATATTTATTATTTTGAAACTTCCATGAAGGAAAACATTCATTTGTTCATTTACTCACAAATTAAATGATGTCTTCAAATTTCTGGACTACAACTGCCCTGGATATCCAAAATTTACAATAACATGTGTTCTCATTTCTCTAAATAAACTGTACTATCAGATTTTCTAAAAGTAGCCTTGGAAACAAAGTTAATGCTAATAAAACACTTAATAACAAATTTAATAAATAACTAGAGGCTCTAAAGAACCTGTGTCGCTCACCTTGGTCTTTGTGCATATTAAACAAAGGACACAGATGACGTATTTGGCACAACTTTTTGGCATTTTGGGTCCTCAGTGCTCTTCAAACTTTGTACTTGTTTGGCTTTATAACTATTTTGATCTGAGCTTCACTGATGAGTCTTCTGTAGACGAAACGCATATTAAATTATAATCCTGGTACCTTTGATAACTAAGAGTCATGACAAAATTGTGTTTTGGTGATGGTGATGTGTTTGTTGATCTTACTTTACTGCACTGCACATTCTTGCTGCTTACAATTATCTGTATCTTTAATGAACTTGACCCTGTAGTTTCAGAGAAGATTTTTGTATAGAAATATTTCAAAAATTTAGGAAAAACAAGAATGTGTCCTCAGTACACGAATGCCCCACTCGCACTATCATTTTCTATGTTCAGTGGACCGTGAAATTGGGGTAAAATCTCTAATTTGGCATTAAAATTAGAAAGATCATATCATAGGGAACATGTGTACCAAGTTTGAAGTCGATTGGACTTCAACTTCATCAAAAACTACCTCGACCAAAAACTTTAACTTGAAGCGGGACAGACGGACGAACGAACGAACGGACGCACAGACCAGAAAACATAATGCCCCTCTACTATCGTAGGTAGGGTATAAAAATTGTTAAAAATTGCCTACAAAGGGCAAAAACTCCTTAATGGGTCAACAGATCATTTTGGTCTTGTTGACTTATTTGTAGATCTTACTTTGCTAAACATCATTGCTGTTTAAAGTTTATATCTATCTATAATAATATTCAATAAAATAACCAAAAACGGCAAAATTTCCTTAAAATTACCAATTCAACAGCAGCAACCTAATAACGGGTTGCCTGAATGGTCTGAAAATTTCAGGCAGATAGATCTTCACCTAATGAACAATTTAATCATGGCAGGTTTGCTCTAAATGCTATGGTTTCGGAGGTATGAGGCAAAAACTGCATTTTACCCTATGTACTATTTTTAGCCATGTCGGCCATCTTGGTTCGCGGGTAGGGACATCGGACACATTTTTTTGAACTAAATACCCTAATGATGATTGAGGACAAGTTTGGTTTAATTTGTGTAAGTAATTTCAGAGAAGATTTTTGTAAAATATTACAAAAATTTACGAAAAATAATTAAAAATTGCATACAAAGGGCAATAACTGCTTAAAGGGTCAACAGATCATTTTGGTCTTGTTGACTTATTTGTAGATATTACTTTGCTGAACATTATTGCTGTCTACAGTTTATCTCTATCTATAATAATATTCACGATGATAACCAAAAAACGGCAAAATTTCCTTAAAATTACCAATTCAGGGGCAGCAATCTAGCAACAGATTGTCCGATTCATCTAAAAATTTCAAGGCAGAAAGATCATGACCTCATAACCAATTTTACCCCCATGTCTGATTTGCTCTAAATGCTTTTGTTTCAGAGATATAAGCCAAATAAATTTGACCCAGTAGTGTCAGAGGAGAAGATTTTTGTAAAAGTTAACGACGACAGACAACGGACAAAGACAGACGACGGACGCCAAGTGATGAGAAAAGCTCACTTGGCCCTGTTGGCCAGGTGAGCTAAAAATGATATTCAAGCAAAATAACGATGTTCTTTTTATCTTGATTTCTAGAAGAATTTTCACTTGATTTACATATTATTGAATATCAATCCTAAATAATGTATCTTAAATAAAACATTATATTCAAATCCTTAGAACTTCAAACTGTAAGCTTCCAATTAAGTTGAACATTCAAACCAGTTAAAATGAGGATAATATGGAGTCCCACAATTAGTTCAACCATGCAGTGAATGTAGGTTTAAATGTTTATTACAAGTAATATTACAAACAAAAGTATCAAAAATATAAATTATATCTACAAATATATATGTACACTCAGCAGTTATTGCATACTATTATTGCTTAGTAACACACTCTCTTATCTACGATTAATTTTTACAAAATAGTATGTATATATATTTAACCAACAGTATACAAAAACTTCAATAAATATTGTTAATCAATAGACTGAAACAAGTCCATATATGGACACATAATAGGAAAAATGACATTGTCAGATCTAAGTAAATGTAAATGTTTAAAAAACAAACATGCATAACAAAATTGTTATTGTCCCTCAAAACACCAGACATTGATCCCTAAAATCACCAGCTATTGGCCCCTCAAAACAACACCTATCAGTCCCTTGAAATATAAGCTGTAGGTTCCTGAAATAACCACCTATAGGCCCCTCAAAACACCAGCTATAAGTCCCTCAAAACATATGCTATGGCTTTTTCACACATTGGTAGGTAAATAATTTAGGAATAATATGGGTACGTTTATACAAAAAAAATTTTAATGTTTACTATTGGAAACTTCTAAAAAAGTGGATGGAAAACTTTTATTAGATAATTAATGTTGATGGCTAAAGGATCAAGCCTATCTTTATTGTGATGGTTTATTTGGCTACCTTCAATTAAATAAAAAAAATTAAAGAAAAATGTATAGATGATAACCCAATGAAAACATTGAGACTGAAATATTCAGGTATCTATATTTTTATCTTTGTACAAATTTACAATGTTATTTATCACCTGTAAGTTTCCCATATCTATGGTAAAACTATATAATATAAAACATATACAAATACAGCCAGTATATCATATATATGCCAATGTACAATGTTCTGTTGAGAACTATGAGCAAGTTTGACCTTCTTGTGTCTTTGCAATATACTCTGTTAATGATATTATTCAACTTGGTCACATTTGTCATGCTATTACAGTTCCAAAGAGAAAATAAGAGGGAAATTTGAAATTGTAACAATTAGAGAACAAATAAGAAATTGACAATTAAAAGCCAAGACAGTTGAGAAAAGTTTTAATCAGCTATAGGTTTTGAGAAATATATCTGTATACAAATACATGTATATTGACAACTGGCAAGATCACAAATAATCAATCCCATACATTTACTGACAATACTACTGGTATGTAAAATCTATCAAAAACATCCATAGAAACTCTTGTTTTTCTTACAATACAAAAATTAGTGTCAAATCACATATGAATTTTCTTATCCTTTAGACTGTTTCTGGCTTTCTTCATTCTACAATCTTTACAGTTTACACAAAAAACAACCTTAACAAAATTCAATCATTTGTAACGTAAATTGTATATTTATAGATATGAATACTAAGTATAATATTTTATATAAAAGAAACAGTAGGTAGACAACCATACAAAGTCAGCACTATAAATAAAGTCTTATAAAATCATTATGTGTTCAACAACTAAACAATAAATATGTAAGTTGTGTTATCACAGAATAGACCTTTTTGTGGAGAGTACTCTGGTAACTTGATTAATTTCTACTTGTTTCTCAATTGTTCAAAAAAACTTCTGCATATGCAGTTATACATGTAAATATGAAGAAATTAATATTTGTTCTATGAAATAAAAGTACCTCTTGGCCTATTCTCATTTCAACTATATCTCAACAAAATAGTGGATCGAACCCCTTTGTTATTTATAAATTCATCAAGTTTCTTTTTGCTAATCAATCAATTTCTAGAATTTAGCTAGTGTTAAAACAAATGATTTATGTGATTAAAATTAATCAAAAAGAATCAACAGAAACTTATGAATTTTCATATATAAACCACTTAATAAGTAGTACAAAAATGTATTAATAATCTTATAATGAATGATACATGAGACATTTTAGTTTTAATGCTGGATGCCTGAGATTCAACCAGAATACACATTTTAAAGCAATCCTGGTGGCATATATCAAGCATGTTCCATTAGCTATATATTTTCATAGTTTATTTTAAAATGTTACCCCAATGTGAACAATAAAAAAGTTTCTCAAACACCTAACTCTATTTTCCCATTTATTATAATGACCGACTAAATTTTCAATGGTATTGAAAGTTATTTGTAAGATATCTGATTTTTTCTGCATTTTTTGCTTTTTGTTTTATCATTCATTTTCAAAATCAATATACATTGTTTCGTGCTTCAAGTTCGGAGAAATTCCAATGACATAATTCCATACCAGGGCTAGTTGGTCTATTTTAAGTTTTTTTAAATCTCAAAAGGATCACCGCTTCAAGAATTCACTTTGAGGATCTATAACATTACAGTGTATTTCTGAATATTTGACCAAATTGTTATTGTCTAAAGATGGGCAATCATTAATCAAAGCAAATATCAGTAAATCTTTGATACTGTCAATTTAGGATGTTAACGATGTTCTCTATACAAAACCTAGTTTAAAATATGTAAATTTAATTCAAATTGTCTACAACAAATATGTTAAGTTCTGAATACCATCATTAAGGTTTTGGATGAATACGAAATCATTGAAAATTTAGCAGTCTATTAATTATTTCTTTTAATATTAAAGAAAAAACTAGTGACAGACAAATAGAGGAGAAATTCAATAAACATCTTACAATAAACGATGAAAGTGGAATGTTTTTATTTTTTGTGTGTATCTGTCTAAAAACAGAACTGCAAAATGATATCTATCCTCAACATACTAAACTAACTTCGCAATACATTTTGTATTAAACAAAAGGTCATAATGACCTTCCAAACCATTAAAATTGAAAAAAAAGGCTGTAGTCTTAGATGGACATACATTTTTTCTAAAACATAGATGGATGTATGGAATAAGTATAGTTTAACATATTGTTTTATTTAAAACTATTTCTCTATTTCTTTTGACTATGCTCAGTCTTTAAATATGCTTCATAATAAATGTAAGGCATATGACTGCAATCTTGAGATTTTCTATAATTGATAATATATGTCAGATTTCTATGTACTGATCTCCCCTTTCTTACAATTCTTTGTGGTTGGGAAGTAAAGAATACTAGTGACAATCCTTTCCGGTGCATTCTATTGTATCACTAAGTAAACAATGTTTTGGTCTGCAGATTAGTGAGTCGTTCAGTTGGAAAAGGATTTTATATTTCTATCCACTGTACGTATCCTCGTGAACGTTTGGATTATCAGAGGATTTCATATTTCTGTCCACAGATCACGTCCTTTTGATGTTTTTGGTTGATTCAGGACACTAGGGTCAATTCTTTCATGAGTCATAGTTCTGTGAGAATCTTGCCGATGTTTAGTAGGTGAATAAGATGGATGATACTGTTGAGATGATGGATGCTGAAATGTATATAAACAGATGTATGATTAAATAGTATTTGCTGATTATGACAACAAAATATTAAGGTCCCAGGATAACCTTAAACTGTGTTGCATGTTGCATCAAGAAGGAAAGTAGGGGTTATTAAACATGATTGATGGGATTGAAAAATCACCAAAACAGATTTGAGGTATGGACTTTCTCAAAGTCACCTCAACAGTGAAATGAAGTTCAAGTAAAAAAATCATAACTGAAAAACAGTGCAATAAAATTGGAAAATTGAAAATGGTATGTTAAAATTCCAGGATATCTAGGCCTTACAAATGAATTCAATCACAAAAAACATTGGTCACTCAATCATTGAACTGGGTTTTTAATGGCCAGCCCTTTATAAGTTATAATTGTAAGTATATTTGGTATTAAAGCAATGCATTTGTATCAATTTCATTTATAAAGTATTATGAGACCTATTCTATGTTTTTGAGTGCATGTGATTTATGTGACCTTTACCCCATTATATTGGCAGTGTGACAGTGCAATCAGGCTCAGTGTTATAATATATTGCTAATTATTTACACAGCTTTTTACCAACGAATTTTAACAAGATATGTAGTGATGATGTTAAATGAATTGTTTAAAGACACTCCATATAAAACTAGATCATGCAGTTAATTATTTCTAGTTTTTACTATCAAGGTTTATTGTTAGGCTAATTTGCATTAACCTATATCAATACATGAAATGTAATTGAATGTTAACTGTCTTTACACTCATGTGTCGAAATTAATCAGAAAAACTTATGTCATTTCGAAATATCTTAAATGGGGAAAATGATGAGCGCTGGTGAAATATTAACTCTTTTACAACATCTATTTTAGCTAAGAATATTAATTTTACCAAAAGAACACATTTCCTTATAATTGGGAATTGAATAGCTTATGCTTGATCTTACATGACAGAAAAGTCTTTTATAGCAATAATTTTCTAAAGATACTTTGCTCCTTTTCCTGCCATGTTTGACCTTAAAAAAAATTAATGTCAACCTTATTTTGATACTGCAACGTCTTTTTTGAACAAATTAGTTGCTTTTACGACGTGATTTCCATGAAGACGTAAAAACATTAAAATTAACTTATTTTTCTGTACTTTGAGGAACTTAAGAAAATTAATTATCAAGTACTAATTAATTCAAACAGTTAGTATTTAGTGCCACACAAACATAGTATTTAGTGCCACTCAAACATACAACTTCAAAGAACAGTTGGCACTGTGTGCAGATAATTCAACGTGAAATTATTCCTCTGAAAACAGAACAATGATCAACTGTAATACGTAAGGTAATTAGAGTACTTCTGCAATGTTTTCAAACATTCTTTTCAAATGCATTAAATTCTGTATAAAATGGCCAAATAATATCAAAATAGTCTCTGCAATAACTGGTGACAAAGTTCAGAATTTTGATTTTTTTTTTTTAAATATTTCTTCAACAAAATATACCTCAATCTAAAAACTTTCCCTCACCTTAAAATCAAAACTAATGTAAAAAAAAGTAAATATAAATAATTATTTTAAAAAAAATAACTTACCATTTGTGAATTTGGATGTCCCCTAACTGACTGAGGGTTTGGTCGATAATTTGAATCATTTGGACTATTATACATTCTTCGTATACTATCTTGTGTAGCATACATGCCCCGAGAATCTTTTGGTGAACTGTACAACTTTTTAATGCTTTCTTGAGTTCCATATCCATGACTATAAACATTTGATGAGGGTTGATTACGGTCGGGGGTCCTTTGATATGAGTAATTTGAATCAGTAGACACACCAGTGTTTCTAACTGAAGGAGAAATTTTCTGTGAGTATTCCTGAGATTTATCATCATTACCAAATTTATTTACACTGTTAAAATTCTGTCTAATTGTAGTCTGATTTGCTGTACTACCTGGGGACCGCTCTCTATTGTACGTGTTATAATTCCCTCTATCAACAGATCTGCCTTGATTCATTTGACTATATGCCATTCCTTGAGATGTTCTTTCTGGAGGTCCATACCCCCTAGACATAGGCCTCTCTGGAGTCCCAGAATTTCTTGTTTGTCTATCAGGTGTTCCATACCCTCTAGACATAGGCCTCTCGGGAGTCCCTTGAATTCTTGTTGGCCTTTCAGGTGTTCCTGAATTTCTTGCTTGTCTCTCTGGTGTACCTGATGACCCTCTAGTCATTGGTTGTTCAGGGGTTACTGAACCTCTAGTCATTGGTCGTTCAGGGGTTACTGATCCTCTAGTCATTGGTCTTTCAGGGGTACCAGAACTCCTAGAGATCCTGTCAGCCATAGAAGAATCATTTGGTCTTTCTGGTAGAGGTCTGTTAGAATAGTTTGTATATGAAGTTTGTTTCCCCTGATTATAGCCCTGATATCCATTAGACTGATTATTTGGTGTTTGCCTGTAATCCTGATTGTTCATGGGAGATAACTCAGTCCTACCCATGGGAGATAATCCAGTTCTGTACTGATCCTGTCTGTGTGGATTTGAGGTGGTCTGGTAATTACTGTTTTGATTAACTGGACTGAATGCTGTTCTTTCATTTGATCTAGGCAAAGGTTGTCTAATAGTTCTCTCATTTGACTGGGGAAATGGTCCTTGTCTACAACAAATAAACAAACCAAAACTCAAAAATAAATTCAAAATGTCTCAATCAACTGTATACTAGACTATCTTTATACTAAACATACAAGTACAATGCATCAGTTTAACCAAAATTTGGCAAGTTTTTAAGAACATTTAAACATTCATTTACCATTGAAAGATCAAATTTCTATTGGCATTCAAAAACAAATGTTGTTTTTCTGTTTCACTTCAGAAACTGTTAAAACTTTCAATTCATTAAAAAATAAAACACCCAAATTAATGTTATAGTTCAAAATAAAATTTTTACCACACATATTTACACAACTAAATTTATCAGCGATGATTAGATGTTGAGCAAAAAGTAACTACTGAATGTATCATCTTTGCACCTTTGATTCAAAATTAAGAAAGAGTAAAGGCCTATTAAAGAATTTATTTATTTCTATTCTAATTAATCATTATTTGTTTCAACACCAGCTTTTTTTTTAGGATTAAAGATTCTTCTATAAAAGATGGATTGATGTTTATTTTAGTAAAGTAATTCGTAGGGTTTCTGTTTTGCTGACGTTTACTCCACACCTCATATTTATTGATTATTCTTGTTTCAGACCATCTACCAAATGTTATTACTTTAAAATGAGTTCAAAATAATATTCAAGTTTTATGCACCATGTCATAAATATCCAACCATTATTAGTATTGATCTGAGAATGATTTTGTTATAGAATGCAGCAGCCATGTAAAATATAAATCCCAGATGTTTTTACAACCACAGAATATCAAATCATCTAAGACACACCCAAAATTAAAATCTTTAAAAAACCTTTAATAATATCTTTGGAACAAAATAAACTGAAAAAAAAACAAGACAGTATAAAGAATATAATCAATAAACTACAGACTAAGGTAAGCTCATAATTCACACTTGACGTTTATGCTGTTTCTATAAGATATGTTTATTTTTCATAATTATTCTTTATAAAAAAAATGTTATACTTTTTTAGGTTGCAATTTTAAAATGATTTGATTTAATTTGCTAGTATTTTTTTTACTTCCCAGTTGTGAGTAAAAATATCAAGCAAATATTTTAAAATATTGATTTCAATTGTAGACTAAATCAAAAAGGTAGAACATTCAGAAAAATTGACGAACCTAAAGTGTTAACAGACCCCTAAACTCCCCAATAAAATGGGGAAAGTTTCAAGTAACCTGATGGCATGTTTGTTTTTCTGTTTACTTTTAAATGTGATTTATTTCTGATTTTTTTGTAAACAGTAATGTTGTGTCTCAAAAATCTGGTTTTTTTTTAAGGTAACCTTGACCTTGGACTAATTGAGTTCATAAATCAATAAATATAAATAATCATCCTCTAATTAAACGACAACATATCTATGCATGGTTGCCATCCCAAATGAAGGGTTGATTTTGGACCAGGAAACAACTTATCTTCACAAAATCTCTTTTATTTCAAGTAACTTTAACCTTGAACTTAAACAAAGTGACTTTAAATCCAAAAGGGATCTTCCTCTCATTAACTCATTCGCCCCCAAGACATTTTTGGAAAATCAGGCATTTTCGAAAATTTGCAAACATATGCAAATTATATGCAAATGAGCAAACTCCTGATGCTGTAACTGATGCTCATCTATTAAACTACTTATTGGGATTTGGGGGCGGATGGCATGGGTGGGGGGTGGGGTGGGAGGTGCAATATTTTCTCGTGGGTTTGAACCCACCCCCAGTGAAAAATGGTGATTTTCCGTCTATTTTCCGATTTCAAAACGACCTTGAGAGGTGAACACTGACACGACTGTGTTTTTTTTTGTCATTCAAGTATTACCCTATAGTTACAGTAGTCCATTCATGCTAGCTGGGAGTATATTGGACTTCAGTGTCTTGCTTGGGAATTATTATTGTCAAGTCAGGTCTGCCTAAATGTCCGTTTTTATGGATTTTTGACAAAACGGTGACCTAGATTTTACAGACTAGATTCCTATTGGCCATAGTATACCTCGTCGTGTTCCTATACCACCTATGCATGCATATATGATAATAGTTTTTGCCAACAGTCACTTCCAGTTACGTAGTGGCCATCAAAAGATGCCCACCCCCACCGGATTTTGGCTACTTTTCATGTTTTTCCGATTTTGAACTCTTAAACGGCTTTCAAAGTGCCATATTTTCATGAACAGACATCTGAGAAGAGTTGATGGACCATGAACTACTTGGTTGAAGTCCCTGCTATCATGACAGTTCAGCTGGGGCAGTTCAAAAAAAGTATGGAGGGTCATACGGGCCATCAAAGAATGGTTGTCGCCATCACGCCTACAGGCGGGATTGGGGGTTAAAGGGTTAAATATAACAATACATCCAAGTGAGATTGCAATCAAATGTGTAGAATTTGTATCATTTTCAAAGAAACCACTTTTCTGCACACATTTTGGTCTATTTTTTTTTCATTAAATTTAACCTTGGTTATAGAGACCTCATAAAATTTATATTCTTCTTATCATATGTGACCACATATCCAAGTAAGGTTTCAAATCCAAAATAAAGTATTTGAACAACTGGATACCAAAATGACTGACCAATCTATTCAAAACTATATACGGTACTAGCATTGGGGTATAATAAATTCAATGCGGTTATGTTGACTATAATGTGTTAATCATGAAAATATTATCTAAGTTTACTTGGATTACAGTATTAACTACATTGTGCATGTTATTCACTTTCAATTACAAAATATATACATGTATATATAAAAAAAAGTACATAACAAAGATGAAATACAAATAAGAAAAAATATTCTCTTCATATTCTACAAAGTTTCAGATAATATCACAGTAAGTTATATGGTGTACAGTTTACCTGTTAGTAGTATTAGATTCAAATACACTGTCTGACTCCTCTGATACTGCCTCGTTGTTTGTTTGTATGTTTGTCTGTGTGTCTGCTGTTTGTTGTGGTGTGCTGCACGGAAATCATATCAAAATATTTTTGGATGATTTGTTACTGTGATTAATGTATGTGATGGGATGATTTGTGATGAAATGTTTTGTTTCCACTCTCTAAACCATAAAGAATATGCAGATATTTAAAAAAGAATATATAAGATATATAAGAATATGTGTCCACAAGTCACACAAATATAGATTTCATCACTGCAATAAGAGTGTTACGATATTTCTCCACTCAAGACAGTTAAGTTTTAATATTTTTAAAGCATGAGGCTTGCCAAGTTAAATAATCTAAATTTAACTGTCAAGAGTGGAGGAATATTGTAATACATAAGTTATAGTGTCGGAATCTGTTTTTCTAATGAGTTTTATCCTTCCATTTTAAAGATTTGCAAAAAGTTTCGTTCTTTTAATGTGACATCATCAAACATCTTTTTTCAGGACATAGGAAATTTAGAAAACATCAAGAAAATTTAACTTCATAATAAAATTTCAACCAATCATTTGCTGGGAACAGATTTTTCACTAATGATGAGAAAAAAAATTTCCATGGCTCAAGAAATGCGAAAAAAACATTGAAAATTAAAGAATCATATTTCCATGTTTAGTGAACAGTGAAATAAGGGTCAAAACTGTATTTTAGCATATAATTTAAAAAGTTCACATCTTAAACATGTAAACTGATTTTCAAGTTGAAATGACAACAACTTCATGGAAAACTAACTTAACCAAAAACTACACCATGAAAATTTAATGGTTTGACACTATCGTGTATCACATTTATAATATATGATAAGTGAACAGGGAAATTATGGCCAATATGAGTACCAAGTTTCATGTTGATGTGACCTCAACTTTTTTTTTTTTTTTACGGTTTCTATTTTGATTTTATTTTTAAATTTGTTTATATGTACTTGTTTCATTGTTTTTTATGCATTGTAAAGCGTTTATTTAGATAAGCGCTATATAAGCACTGTAAATAATAATAATAAAAATAACTTCATGGTATTTAAACACTAAAGTAAAACTTAAACCTTATAGTCAGGACTGGGTTGCACAAACGTCTATTAAGTTAATAGACTATTAACTTCTAATAGACTATTAAATATCTAATTGACAATTAGTTAATAGAGTGATTTAATAGCGTTGCACGAATCACTTTTAAGGATACTATTAACTAATAGACAATTAAGTGACTATTAACATTTTAATAGTCAATTAAGCTCCATTTAATTCTGCGAGTTTCATCATTTTTTCACAACATCATTACGATTTTCATCGTTTTCACGACGTCATCATGATTTTCACGATTTTCATCAATTTTCCATGACGTCAACACGATTTCGGCGATTTTCATCAATTTTTCATGACGTCAACACAATTTCAGCGATTTCAGCATTTTTCAACGGGGTTGTGTTCAACATCGAAGCAGCTAAATAATGCTACATAGTGCTACGTAGATTTATGACTATTGAACGTGTAGCTAGCCTAGCTGCTATTAATATCTACGTAGCTGCTAGGCTAGCTACACGTTCAATAGTCATACATCTACGTAGCCGCTAATATATTGAACGCAACCCTGGGTCTACTTTCAATTGACACCAAAACATGACCAAAATACAAGAAATTGCATATGTTGTATTGAAAAAGATGGAAAAGTCTCGAAAAACGAGGGGAATAGGGGAATAAAAAAGCATTAGTCTTAAATTCCATTATGTTACTAATTTAAATGTAAAGTTCATAGTCGACGTCTACAAAAGAAAATTGACAACTGCAGCCTGCTATATTTATATCTTCCATTTTGAGAGTCTGACTCAATCTAAGTCCATTTTTCACTTCGTTTATGGAAGGTTGGGAACTCGAATAAATTACTATAGTATTTGGCACAATCGTGGTAAAATCATAAATTTTTAATCTCCCATGAGAAAAATTTAGCCGCTAATTTATTTCAAACAAGATACAATAAATTGCTTGTGTTGCCATTGCAAGGGATTGAAAATTCTCGAAAAAAATACACGAGGGAAGAAATTAAGTATCATAAATCGGGGCAGCCCCGTTATTCAGATGTTCCATTAGTCTGACACCACATTGGTGCGACAACCCAATAGTCCGACGTCCCATTAGTCCGACACCCCATGATAGTCCAATACCCCAAATAGTCTGACATGGAATAATTCAACAACTTTTTTGAATAAATACTTTTGATTTCAAAAAAATAATCCAATCAGTTAAACCTACATTCCTCCTGATAGTCCTAAAAACAAGTAAAACTGTGAGCTTCTGCTCACTGATGATACCCCCGTCCAAATATGCATTTGCTATCAGGTGTAAAAATGATACAAGTGTTCGGTAAACAGGAAGTTGTCGAGTGATGAATCTGAAAACGCATCACACAGTAAAGCTGACTTATATCAAGCCTGAAACCAAATTTCAGAAATTCTGGAAGTGTCGTTCCTGAGAAAAATGTGACGAAAAATATTCATGGGACGGACGAACTGACTGACAGACTGACGGACTGAAGGAAGGACAGACAGAGGTAAAACAGTATACCCCCCTTTTTTCAAAGCGGGGGTATAATAATAATACAAGTAACATATCATAAAGTACTTACAATCAATATTTCAATTTTGCGTGATGTCCAGTGGCAAATATTATTGACATGCATGTTCAGGCCGAGAACAATCATTTGACAGTAAAAAAAATTAGATAGACCCTGTAATAGTTGCCATCCGGCATGAAAAAAGGGTCAATGACACTTGAACTGCCACAAGACAATGAAAGTACATACTAGTATTGAATAGGAAACGCCGGGAATTTTGCTTGCAGAAGGCTCAGACAATTTATCACAGTTGATCGGTAGATATGTATTAGTGAAAGTGGTCGGATATATTCACCCCTAAAAATAAAGAATGAATGAGACGCGGTGTAGCGAACATTTTGTCAAACTAAATAAGCTTTGTCAAGCTTTATCGAATAACTTACATGACGATACACAGCTATGTATCTCTCCCAAACCATTTCGATAATTTGGCCCAAAATACCAAAATCACAAAATTAAAAACACGGTAAAATTCAGCATGCCAAAGTACCCCAAATATTCAATTATTGTTGAAATTCAAAAGAATATATTTCTTGACAGTTAGGATCCCACAAACTTGTTAAATGGACCAAAAAAAAACAAAAAAAACACAATCATGTATGGATTCAGCCTACCAAAGAACCTCAAGTTTTATTTTGGACCCTGTGGGCCAATTTAAAACCGGACCAAAAATCAAAAATCTTACGTCAAAACCTCGTTGAAATTGGTCAAGAAGAGATTTATAAAAAAATATTAGAAAAGCATTGGTTTTTTTTATCCCTTTTTTATCCCATTCTATTTCGATAGACATGATAGATGTACGTATTCAGTGATGAAGTGTCATTGCATTGTATAAATAGAACTGCACTTTAAATAAAGATGCTGATTAATTATAAAAAAAAACGATGACATGCTTCTGCTTTGTAAATAGACCCATACTCAAAATCCAATGATAAAATTTGTTTGCACATGCGTATAATGACTACTGCAGAAACATGAATTTTATCAAATTGGCATGCATTTTAAAATATATTTCTTTAATCTAAAACAGTTACACTTTCAACTCTTAAATGATCCACATGTTGTTATATTATGACTACAATGTATTATATTTAAAATAAATATTAATTCTATTTAATTTAATGGATTGTTCAATAAAACTTTCCATCTCAAAGTCAGTACTATCAAACCCTTTTCTTACTTTAATCATTGTTTGAGCAAGTCGGCTGAATTAGGAATTTATTGCATAAAAATGAATAAAATGCATACAGTGAAAATGCACCGCATATACAATACTAATGAATCGCTCTACAGTGAAAATGAAAGTAATGTATCATTATTCAACAGTAAACATGACTCGATAAAGATAGCATCATAGTGGAATTCAATACAATATGGACAAACTGAATAACAAAAGCTATTCTACGTTATACAGCATTAATAATTGTGTTGAAATGAATATTTTTCTTCAACTACATCTTTCCTGCTAGTTTTTAATCACCTGCACGATTTGTTCGTAAAACGTCCTAAATATTCACCTATTTCGGTATATATTTCACGTATGGATGGCTCTCGGCGCGATAAAAACCCGTTCCCATCTCGTACTTTGTCTAACTTGTATCATTTATTACTAAACATTTACATGTGAACTATTTTTCTTCATTTTCTTCAAATATCATAATTTTTTCGTCTGTTTATTTACCATTCCACATCAGAAATGCATGGCATATACAGTGAAAATGGTATTTTAGGATCCGCACTTTACATACACTGATATCTGTATTCTTTAAAATGTTTGCCATTTTCTCTATTTTTTATACTTTTGCCCATTATTTTAGGACCTCATTTTTCTCTATTCTTTAACCCCCCCCCCCCCCCCCACATCACTATTCTCTATTCTGTAAATCCACATCAACACCCTCATGAAGCTCTACTCATGAAGTATATTTTCTATTACGACACTTATTAACCTTTATCGGACTATTGGGGTGTTGGACCAGTGGGGTGTCTGAATATCTGGGCGATCCCCAAAAGTCCAATAATTGTTTATGTTATTATGAACCCTATCCAATGTCAATATCAGATATTTGTTTGAAGTTTATACCCAAGATATACCAAAGTGTCGGATAGTTTTGTTTCTTCTTCATTACAGTTTTCGGTTGCAAAAAAAAATTGTTTTAAAAATATGTATTGGATATAAATATTATGGACAATATACACCATGCCATCTTAAATAAAAAAAAAAGATCAAAAGTGTCACGTAGTTTCTCTTATCTCCTACGACTAACAATGTATTCTATTGTACGTTATTGTGCACTGTTCTGTTATTCATTTCTCCAATCTGTAGTAATCATTAAAATGTTAACCCGGCATGCCATACTTAATAGAAATGCGGACGTGAAAGAAAGCACTCTTTATCAAAGCGTCAACGGAGATTGCACATTCTTCACCCCTGTTATAAAAGGTTTTCAAATGTCCAATGCTTTCGTCCATGCATGCCTTTTAAAAATTGTTAATTTTGGAGAATGGATTTTATATTAAGAAATATATTTCAGTTTGAACAAAGCATACTTCCAAGGATGAGGGCAAAAGTTTTTTTCTTCAGTTTAATGACACTTGCCGTATTGAAAATAAAACCATTGTTTCCCTAATAGATTCATAATGACAATGGTTAATCATAGAATTACAATAATATCTTCATTTATGCTTCAAAAACTTTTTTAATCTTTTCTTTCTATTATTATAATTTAATAATAACAAAAACAATTCTTTTTGTGGCGAAATCATACAATGTGGGATATCACCGGCTGTGCGAGGCTCTCAGTCCGTCAAATCATCGAGTTGAGAAGCCTGTCACGGTATTCTTCGGCTGATTTTGAGGTACAAGTAATCCAAGCACTTGCATGGCATCCATTTTAAATGTACAATTAAGGACTTAATAGCGCTCCTTCGTTCAATTAAATTTAATAGTGAGTTAATAGACTATTAACGTTAATTAAATTTTGTGCAACGCAAATAATAGACTATTAAATTTAAGTGTACTTTTAATAGACTATTAACTTTAATAGACGTTTGTGCAACCCAGTCCAGGATGTAAGAACAGAACAACTGACAGGGAATACAATCGAACGAGAATCCATGGAGGCAATTAAAAATAAAAGTTTGTAGAAAAATACACTAAAATTAATGTTCTAAGTTTGATTTTGACAATTTTTTTTGGCTTCAAGCTTCTGTCCTTTAAAATCCAACAGAAGCAAGATTTATGCCATGTAACTCTAAGACAAAACAATAAAATACTTAAAAAAAATTTTATTATTTTTTGTTGTTGAAAAATAAAGAAAAGAGAACATATTCGTCCGTATGATTAACTTTACAAATTTCCCCAACTTTATATGATCAGAGAATGGAAGCAGATATGATTGTGATGTTGTGATTTATACAGTTATGAATATATATATTGTCTTGGTTATACTGTGAAACAGACAAGAAACTGACAAAACAAATATATCTGTTGTTAAACTTATTGTACCAGGAATCATTTACACACATAATTACGTGTATTAAAAGAGTGCAAGTATTTCTAAGAAAATAATTGTGGGTAAAAACCCAGCAAATTTGATTAGAACGCACATATATAATATCTTGCCAATAAAAAAAAAAATCACTTTTTGTTTACATTCTGCATGAAATTCCAATAAAAATCACAAAAACAAATTACAATTTCAGGGGAGTTACTCCCTTAATTTCAGGTTATATTATGTAAATATTAATAATGATAATAATTTCCAGATGTGAAGCCCATTAAAACTGGTTCATTTAAAAATTAATCTTAATAAATAACACTATATAAAAACTTTTGAATTGACTATTTTTGTGTGTTAAATTTAGTTAGATTCTTAAAAATACTTACACCTTACTTGTGATATAAACAAGGTATATAACAAAAGTTACGTAACTTAGTTATTGAGCCAGCTTGGCATCTCATTAACATCAGAACTAATTTTAATTTTCTTTATCTTATATTTATCAACCATAAAATATCGTGTAACTCTTTTTTGCCAAGTCTAATTTTGAATATATACTTATTGTTATAGGTCAAAGATAACCAGAATTATAGTAACCAAGTACTTTGTTTCTAAAATATACAAGATAAGTATCTATTCCCCTTTGTTTTAAGATATTTTCAAATATTATGTATTTTAACAAAATTGTCATGCTAATCCAGATATTTGATACTCATCATTACATGGTAATTCACTAGACAAAATTATTTCATTGTACGAAGACTAAATCTATTTATTGTTTACTAATGAGATTTCTAGCTAAGCCTGATACAAAAATTGTTGAATCATGCAAATAATTAGAAAATCATTCAAAAAATAATTAACTGAATAAAATTAAACACAAAACTGATCTGATTGACTACTGTGGATAGATTAAGTACACTAAGTCATGTGACCTACCTTCTTCCTGTCTGCTGCTGTTGTTGACCTTGAGCTTTTTGTTCTGTACTTCTTATGTTCATAACATTGCTTCTGTCAAGAAAATTTTGTAAGCTAAAATTACAAGTATTCTTGTAAACAGAAATGGGTATTTTCCTTCAGTGCAATAAAAGTGTTCAAATATACTCTAGATACACTTCTGATCGTCCAAATTTTCCATAACCTTCAGCAGGAAAACTGCCTTCCTTTGTGCCCTGTGCTTATTCATGTATATTTGCAATTGACTGTGATTAAAAATGTGATTTCCTGGTTTCAGAATTATTGTTTTAAAAACATTTTCTCCATATTTATGTTTCTGTATTAGCCCTTGTATATATTCTATATCCGTTGCTTTGACCCTGGACTCTCTAGGTAACAGGAAATACAGCTAACCTTGAATCTTTACCAAGACAAAAAAACATAAATAGTGCCCGATCTTAAATTGTCAGAGCAAAAAACTACCACCAAATACTTGAATGTATGATTCCAAACGGTAATGTTCTGAATTAATGATACAGTGTTGTACATGAAGTTTTCCCCTCACAAGAAAGTGAATACAATTTGATATCATTACCTGTAATTCTGTCCAGGTGTACCTGTCCTTTGATCTGTGTTATTACTGTTAGATGTCTTCAAAAATAATATAAAACATTAATATTATCTTCAACATAAAATTCAAAGCATAGCTAATATAACATAACTTCCTATTGAACATCACAAGTTGATGGTCAATCACCTGTCTAAACCTTAAACCATTAAATAATTGTAACATGGAAAAATGACAACAAAGCATAACAGTTTGGTCAACTAGAGTATATATAAAACAGGAACCGGTTCTGTTCTACCTCATTATCTAATAAAATATATGTACCATGCCTTATAATTTCAATATTCCAATGGCATATATCATTTATTTTATATATATATATATATATATATACACAAGTCAAAATTGAAAACAACGATCAAACCTATGACTGTGTTGGATAAAAACAGCAATTTTTATGCATGTGCATGTAAAAAAGATTTCGTTGTACAGGGGTCTAAATACAGCACAAACAACATTTCCAAAAAGACCAAAAAAGTGAAAAAGTATATTTAAATTTTTTTTTTATATATATATATATCAGTAGCATGGGTTCGAATCCCGGCTAGGGAAGAACAAAACATTTGCATAAGCAAATTTACAGATCTAACATTGTTGGGTTGATGTTTAGACGAGTTGTATATATATATATATAGTGTATGTTCTGTGACTGTTAATGCATGTTTTTCTCTTTTCTGTTTTGTTTTGTTAGAATATAAGCTAGACTATACTTTGAGTTTAATACACTTGTTTGTGTTCATGTTCATAGATAGTAATTCTATATGCGAGTTTTAAAAGATAAAGTTCTACAAATTATTTAGAAAATTGAGAGAAATTGTAAAATATTATCCTTCTTATTGATGATGACTTTAACATTTCTAACAATTTGTTTTAAGGGAGTATGAAAGCCATGCATGTCTACATTAAAATAAAGCTGAATCTTAGAGATTAACAGATCCCCTCCCCATTTTAATTTGTAGAAGAAATAAAGTTCTATAATAAAATATTAGCAATATTTGTTTTATATTAGTCTACTAGTACTGTTATTGACTAATAGAAGATTATTATTATTTGTGAGATTTAGACAGATATTACTGAAGAAGTCAAACCTGATCAGAATTATTTGCGTCATCACGGCTCAGTACAGTATCATAAGACGCTAGAGATATTGAATCTGGGAACCAAGGCTTAAAACCCTGAGTTGTAAATAAATACAATATTGTAAGACGTTAGAGATATTGAATCTCGGAACCAAGGCTTAAAACCCTGTGTTGTAAAAAAAGGGGATACAAAGATTTTGCAACAATTTACATTTTCTAATATCAAATTACTGCTGAACTGATTTTCTTTGTATCAATTTTGAGGCTGTGAAACATTGTTGCTTCAAGAACTTTCATTTCAATGTCATGTATAAACATATACAGACAATTGAAAAAGGGTAATGAATTTCATGATTGGAAAAAATCACAAAATTCACAGTTACACAATTTTCTTTATAATTACTTTTTTTAATTTTCAATCCACAAGTTGTTTTTATCAAGACCTCAAAATTATCTTGGTGTAAAATCCAATAAAGTATCTCAAAATATATTTTTCTTTTTTTTTTACTCGAGGCAACTTTTTCCTAATTTTTGGTAAAATAAGATATAATATCAATTGGAAGGAGCGAAGAAAATAATAACTTCCTTACCTTAGATCTATCTCTCTGGTCATACATTGGATTTCTCTGATTACTGAAAGTACAAAAGTAAACGTTTTTTGAAGTGCCCCTAATAAATAGTCAATGTATATAATACATCTTTACCAAAAGAAGTTCCACATACTGTAAGCTTATTATAATTGCAGACATTTTTTTTCAATTTTGTTCTGATATGATTTTGCAACTTTGTAACTTTATTGCTGTATTTATATAATAGAAGGTTAAAGTTTGACATACACATGATGATTTATATCTGTTGTAAAACTAGTTGGTTTACAGTATTCAGTGTTACATGTCAATTTACATATCTGTATCTATGTATGGTAAGTTTGATTACTAATCAACCAAAATTCTGAAAGTGAACCATCTCAGGTTTAGGGAGCTACCATTTGATTTTTATGGGGGGGCTAGGATGAAATTTGAAAACCAGGTGCTCCGCAGGGCGCAGCTTTATACGACCGCAGAGGTCGAACCCTGAACAGTTGGGGCAAGTATGGACAAAACATTCAAGCATGATACAGCTCTGAATTTGGATTGTGATCAAATTTTTGACATTACATGGTTTTTTTTTACACAAAACAAATGCCAAGATTTTACAAATCAATTAAAGATTTCTTCTTCAAACTTTTTAAATCTAAAATTAAATAGTTGACACAGCATAGGTTTCTGACACAGAATGAATGTGGTCTAATGAACTTAAAAGGTTTTTTTTGCCTTTGAGCAAATCACTATGCTGTTGAATATTAATCCTCTCAAAAAAATGTTTGAAGAAATTTTCTTTTTATTTATGAAATCTGAAATGAGAAAAATTTAACCCCCCCCCCCTTTTTTTTCACATCCCCGTTTCCCTTTTTCAAAACTGATATCAATTCAAATTTCTAATGGAGTTTGCAACAATAACTACTCATTTAAATACATCATAAAATATTAAGATGTAAAAAAACTGCTTGTTATCACTGAATGGTAAAGATTATTTAAATTTATCAGTTGGTAGTAAAAAGTGTATATACATTGTATATTGTATATAACAAAGATTTAAGTTGATTCTGGACAAAGAAAGATAACTCCAATTAAAAAAAATTCTTGCTATTGCACAAATAGGATATTTCTTGCTTACTATTCTGGACAAAGAAAGATAACTCTAATTAAAAAAAAATTTGCTATTTCACAATATTGTGCAATTAGATATTTCTTGCCATTGCACAATACTGTGCAATTGAAAAGACTTGCTATTGCACAATACTTAATATAATAATTTTAGATCCTGATTTGGACCAACTTGAAAACTGGGCCCATAATCAAAAATCTAAGTACATGTTTAGATTCAGCATATCAAAGAGGCCCAAGAATTCAATTTTTGTTAAAATCAAACTTAGTTTAATTTTGGACCCTTTGGACTTTAATGTAGAATTTGAAATTTGAAAACAGGACCAAAAATGAAGAATCTACATACACAGTTAGATTTGGCATATCAAAGAACCCCAAGGATTCAATTTTTGATGAAATCAAACAAAGTTTAATTTTGGACCCTTTGGACCTTAATGTAGACCAATTTGAAAACTGGACCAAAAAAACTTCAATAATCAAGAATCTAAGTACATTTTTAGATTCAACATATCAAAGAACCCAACCGATTCATTTTTTGTCAAAATCAAACTAAGTTTAATTTTTGACCCTTTGGACCTTAATGTAGACCAATTTGAAAACGGGACCAAAAGTTGAGAATCTACATATACAGTTAGATTCGGCATATCAAAGAACCCCAATTATTCAATTTTGATGAAATCAAACAAAGTTTAATTTTGGACCCTTTGGGCCCCTTTTTCCTAAACTGTTGGGACCAAAACTCCCAAAATCAATACCAACCTTCCTTTTATGGTCATAAGCCTTGTGTTTAAATTTCATAGATTTGTATTTACTTATACTAACATTATAGTGCGAAAACCAAGAAAAATGCTTATTTGGGTCCCTTTTTGGCCCCTAATTCCTAATCTGTTGGGTCCTAAACTCCCAAAATCAATACCAACCTTCCTTTTGTGGTCATAAACATTGTGTTTAAATTTCATAGATTTCCATTTACTTAACCTAAGGTTATTGTGCAAAAACCAAGAAAAATGCTTATTTGGGCCCTTTATTGGCCCCTTATTCCTAAACCATTGAAACCAAAACTCCCAAAATCAATCCCAATCTTTCTTTTGTGGTCATAAACCTTGTGTCAAAATTTCATAGATTTCTGTTAACTTAAACTAAAGTTATGGTGCGAAAACCAAGAAAATGCTTATTTGGGCCCTTTCTGGCCCCTTATTCCTAAAATGTTGGGACCAAAACTCCCAAAATCAATACCAACCTTCCTTTTATGGTCATAAACCTTGTGTTAAAATTTCATAGATTTCTATTCACTTTTACTAAAGTTAGAGTGCGAAAACTAAAAGTATTCGGACGCCGGACGACGACGCCGACGCCAACGTGATAGCAATATACGACGAAAATTTTTTCAAAATTTGCGGTCGTATAAAAATAGGCAGGACAGGATTTTTGAGTAAAAAAAAAGGCAGGATGAGACACTTACAAAATAAAAAGTCAGGACGACAATTTAGGTAAAAAAAGTCGGGATAAACTAAAAAAAAAAAAAAGGCAGGTCCGAACAGAGTGAAAAATAAAAAGGCAGGACAGAGATTACAGCTAAAAAAAAAATGCAGGACAAAATTTTTCATCCTAGCCCCCCCATAAAAATCAAATGGTAGCTCCTTTAGTTTATTTCATTAACTGTTTTAAGGACGTTATATTATAGCCTGAAACAGAAGCTCTTATAGTCATTTAGTTATTTTCATATTACTTACTGACTTTTGACTCTGGTTTATATTATTTTTCGACAGGTTACCTACGACATCCTGGTACTCTGTCAATTAAGAGCAACGTAAAGAAGTAACATAAAACTTTTAATCTGTACAATTCTTGAGGAAAATATACTGCTTCATTTTTCTTCACACAACAAACTCATCGGTAAATAGTAAAATTTCCATTCAAATTACACTGATTAAAGGTTTGATATTACTTAATATGATTCCTCGTAATTGACCAAGTACCAGGATGATTTAGGTAACTTGTCAAAAATAATATAAACCGGAGTCAAAAGTTGGTAATATGAAAATAGCCTATTGAGAGGAACACAAATTAATGTTATCAGAATACCAATCAAAGAAAGTTCTTGTACTAAAAGCATGGTCATCAACTCATACAAAATACCAATCAAAGAAAGTTCTTGTACTAAAAGCATGGTCATCAACTCATACAAAATATCAAAATATTGAAAGTATACTACTTTTGTACTCGTTGTGTATTTCTATGGTTAATACATTTACAAATCATTTATGCATCTTGATCAGGTGAAACCTTCTGGCAATTTATAGTCTGATTATTTTTTTATATAAACCTTCTTGCCATACAAATATATGAAGTCTATAACAATAACAAACCTGAAAGAGTTAGTATCACTGTAGTAATGTTTCTGTCCTGCCTCTTGTAACAAGGAGGAGTAAGGGGGAGGTAAGTATAATACAATAACAAACCTGTAACAGTTAGTATCACTGTAGTAATGTTTCTGTCCTGCCTCTTGTAACAAGGAGGAGTAAGGGGGAGGTAAGTATAATACAATAACAAACCTGAAAGAGTTAGTATCACTGTAGTAATGTTTCTGTCCTGCCTCTTGTAACAAGGAGGAGTAAGGGGGAGGTAATTCAGCCTCACCAGAACTCTGAGGTAGATTGGCATTGTGGTCTGGTTCCCTGTAATAGAAAGTTTGTATACATTATCTTTTTCCCAACAGAATGGAGTAAGGCAGAGGTAGATGAGATTCTGATTAAAGGTAAGAAAGAAAGCTATATTTTACCTGAAAACGTGTATTTCATAAAATGAAAATTACTTGATTATGGACATTATTTTTTTCTATTAACATTATCTAACTTAAGTATTTACAAAGATCAAACCATCTAGAAGTTTGTTTTTCATATTATTATTTATATAGAGAAGGGTTAAGAATCACAATACATGTTTAACTGCGACACATTTTTGCACTTGTCCAAGTCAGAAACCTCTGGCCTTTGTTAGTCTTCTATTGTTTTTTTTTTCAATTTGGTTCATTGATATGTTTCAGATAATAGCTTGGTGTCCATGTAGCTTAACTAGTAAACATTATTGTTTAGGGGAGAGCTGGAGCCTGCCTCCAGGTGTTGGATTTTCTTGCTGTGTTGACGACCCGCTGTTTATTCTCTTTGGTTCGGTTGTATCTGACACATTTCCTGTTTCTATTCTTAATTCTTGATCCAATTCTAAATTACTTGTACAGTATTTCTAACTTGTCTGTTGTTCTTTATTAGCAGATGCTTCACACTGGCAATATAATTTTACCCATAGCTTTTTCTTTTAGGAGATCTGTATCTTTGTCTGGTATTTGGAGAATATTTCACTTTAAAAGGCTCGGCTTTGGTCCTGAAATCAAATGAAACAACACATAAGCACTTGCACAGTATCTGCCATGGTTTTGATGAATATCATATAATGATTGCCAATGAAACAACTATCCATCAAAGTAAGCTTCCTTAAAACAAAACTTTACATGAGTTACTTGCCAGAACAGCAGACAGAATAAGAAGAAAAGACTAGAAAACATAATAGTGTCCCTTTTACTATAGGTGTGACAAAGTAAACATTAATGTCTGTTTATATATAATGGATAGACTTTTAGGTAATCTCTTTAATCCTCATGGGAACAATTTTGGTTTAAAAGCCGAAAATGTATCAAAATATTTGATAAAGTATCAAAAGTCAGTTAACAAAATTAATTTATGACCAGGCAAACCAAAGTGTTTTGAACACAGAACTGGTCTTTTTTGGAACAGTATGTTTTTATCAAGGGCTTACAACTCTTGATATCATTAGAACAGGCATAAATTTTGCAATCATTGCACCTGTCCAAAGTCAGGAATCTGATGTTCAGTTGTTGTCATTTGTTAATGTGGTTCATATGTGTTTCAAGTTTCTTCTTTTTTATATAGATTAGTTCCTTGATTTTCATGTTTATATGGTTTAATGCTAGTCTTTTTCGAGGCCCTTTATAGCTTGCTGTTCCATGTGAGCCAAAGCTCAGTGTTGAAGACTTTGACCTATAATTGATTACTTTTACAAATTCTGGCTTGGATGGAGAGTTGTCTCATTAGCACTCATACCACATCTTCTTATATCTATATCTATAAATTTCTATACTTACTCTACTTGTGTAAATGGTATATCTCTTAGTTGCTCTACTGACATTCCCTCAGTGTCTACCAAGTTATACCTAGGAAAAGAAATATCTTCGTTTAGCAATACAAACAATAAACTACTTTATTTATTTATTTTTTTTACATTAAATGACAGTGTGTAAGTTCTGTGGTTTATAGATAAGAGGATCGATAAAAAAAGCATTGCATCATGGGGAATCAGTTTAGTGAATGTCTCTTAAATAAAGAAGAGTCTGTTGAATGGCTTAGCACCATAGAACTTAAGTTGAATGGCTTAGCACCATAGAACTTAAGTTGAAAGGCTTAGAACTTTGGTTGAATTGAAAGGTTGAATTTTCAATTCAACCAATGAAGCACTAAACAAATTGTTTAACATCTTCTATTTGTAGTATTATATAATATATAGGCATTAACAGTCATTTGGTTGTTCCCGGGACACGTAGTTTTCATTATATCAAAAAGTGATACTTACTTGAAATGTTCTCTCAGTTCTTCTGGAGGTCGTTTGGTTGTTCCTGGAGATTTAGTTCTCCTTCTCCTCCTTCTCTTGGCTTCTCCTGCAGGAGCTGAGTTAATAGAGGGTATGGAGCTACAAAATAAATGTTCACTTTAAATAATAATTACATTACAACTTTATTTTTGAAAAAGTGGTAAAATTAACAAGCAAAAGAAGCAGTTTCTTTTATACTTCACTAAAATCAAACTGAAATATTTAAATGATTTAAATGATGAAAATAAATGTTCAAATGATGAAAATAAATGTTCAAATGATTGAAAATGTCATTATGTTTTTACAAATTTCTTACATTCATCATCATGTAGTTAAAAAAAATGTCCTAAATTATCTCCCCCTAGTTTATATGCATTACCTTGTAAATACATGTAGCTAGAAACACAATTTCAAAACAATAGTAAATACTTACCCATTCATATGCGTTTCCTTATTTGGATAGTACCTAAGGATGTAAATATGTATATTTGTAAAACAAATCTGCAAGATCCTATGACAACCTAAGGACATATTTTGCAAACAGAAAAATCTATGAAAAAACTTGATAAAGAGAATTACTTTACATCGCTTCAAATTAAATGATGCGATAAGGCATCATTTTGTAGAAATTATCATTAATGTTTAATTCTCTGTTACCGTATAATGCTTTATATTTTCATATTATAACATTCTCTTTTTTATTTAATTCCTAATAATTCAGTGTAAGTGAATGAAATTACCCTTCCATAGCGTCCTTCCATTGAGATTCAAACCAGTCTCCAGAACTTTTAGGTCGTCTATGCCTAGACCTAACAGGCGAGACATCAGATTCACTGCCACTATCCACTTCTCTTCTGAAAATATAGAATACATCTTGAAACCAGAGCATTAGTTATGCATGGATGACCATTAGATTTGGAAGGGCAGATTAAATTTTACTTTGAAATATTCGAAAAATTAAGTTGCATGTATGTTTAAAGCTATGAAGGGATTTCTCATGATCACTTTATATTTTTAGAAGACAATTTAGAAAATATATAATATAAATTAAAAATATTTTCAAAATTCAAACCAACTTTAAACATATTTATTATGAGTTCTTTATTTTCACCTGTGTTACCTGTAAAATGAATGAGCCCATATGTAATTGCCTTTTTCTTCAAGAACTATCTATTACCTTATTCTTCTAGAAAATGAGACATCACTTTCATTATCTGATCCTTTATTTTTAGGAAAATATCTGAAATAAATTATATAATTACTTCTACATTTACATCTTAACATTTATAAAAACAAGAATGTGTTCTAAGTACACGGATGCCCCATCCACACTATCATTTTCTATGTTCAGTGGACCGTGAAAATGGGGTAAAATCTCTAATTTGGCATTAAAATAAGAAAGATCATATCATAAGGAACATATGTAATAAGTTTCAAGTTGATTGGACTTCAACTTCATCAAAAACTACCTCGACATATGAACCATGAATTCAAATGTTCAGTGATTTACAAGTTCTCTATAGGCTTTATATGCAGAGATTGAAATATGAAATACAAATTTTCCTGAATCTACGAAAATGATAACCACAAAAATAATTGAATCCACAGTATATATTTATGGATATTAATATCTACTGTTCTAAATACATAAGTATGTAAAAAGGTGATCTTACTTCAATAGATAAATGTCCAGAGTGAAACCTTAGTGGAACTATAATTACCACTTAGTTTAATTGGTAAGTTTCTACATTACAAATAGACTTACTTTCTCCTATGGCCACTTTCTGTATCGCTACCTTGACCTTGTGACTTTTTAGGAAATTTATTGGCATCACTATACATAGAAACAGGGGAATCCCGACCAGAGGTGTATAATCCACTGAAAAACATATACCATATATAGAAACAGAGGCATATAATCTACTATGAAAATTCTGTCTATCTAAAAAAAAATTGTATTTTACATTTAAATGGAAGCTATGAAATATGATTGGGGGAGAATTATTATATATCTGAAGTTCATTCATTAAGACTGTAATAGCAAATTTGAAAAAAATTGTACAAATGCACAAAAACTTAAAAAATGAAAATTGAAGTTGAGTCTTCCATGACCTGTTATAGTGCATAACTAACACATGAGACGAAAAAAGTAAATTTTGAGAGGATATATTTCAAAATGGAAAACCAATTTCTACTGATAATTTATATGAAATACAAATAAAGAATTTCATATCTTACTGTTTTTATTGGTACAATCTATTTCAAACATGAATATTAAATATATAGAGTAGGTAACCTACCAACTCACTACAAAATGAAATTTAAGAATAAGGAAATAACAGCTGAATATACATATGACCTTTGGGAAAATTAAAAGAAGCTGTGAAACTTAGAAACTGAGGGAGCTCTTTGAATTCTGTGTATATGATAACTTACACATCTGTGTTCACTTCCCATGGTGCAGACCTTGTACTCTTTGGAGAACCATGTAATTCTGGTAAAGATCTATGTCTAGGCCTACAAAAACAAAATAAATATTTGAAAAAAAAGGAAACCAATGAAAAAATCAAATTTTCAAACACAAATTTGTACACAAACCTCAAATAAATAGACACTTATATTCATAACAGACTCAAATATTTATTTTTAAAAATCAAATCAAATAAACCCCACATATTTTTGAGGGTTGTAAACAAAATGATTTTACAGGAAATACATGAACAATGTTATTTTGCTGCACCTAATTAACATAATTAGAGTGAGCTAAGTTAAAAAGAATTGTATCAAAGAGGGAATGAAAAGTCAAAAATTGTAATGCTCAAAAGGGCCCTGTGAATAGGAAATTAAAAAAAAAATGAACTTGTACATTTGTAAAAAGAAAATAACAGCAAATTTTCAGAATTTTGCCACTAAAATAAATACTTAAAACTATGATTTTATTAAAATCTGTATGTCTTTTATCTATTTTAATAGGTTCTCTGGCTATGACTAAAAGTACTCACCCTTTGACATATTCTGGAGCTGCTACCATGGAAACAGATCTGTCATTTTGCATATATGGTAATCCATCTGAAGAAAGCTGAGCTAAAAATAGGTTAATTTGTTTAGGAAAAATCAATTTTTATTCTATTGTTCTAAGGTTTTTATTCTACATAAGAAATCTAGTCAAAAGAAACTCTTTTCTGTTCATAGAACATGAGGATTGTTATTAATATTAATAAAACAATACGGTCAATAGGACAATAGGTGATTAAAATACTGTAAACCAAAAATAATTTGTGAGTGATTTATTATAGTGACTTCCAAGAGTAGAAAAAATATCACAAATATAAATCGTCGTGAATATGCTACACTTGTTTTTTTCCTTACTGATCTACATCAAGTAAATTTGAGAATCGCAAAATTAAACGGCTGCTAATGGGCTAGAAAATGTAAAATGCAAAATTAAAGTATCTGCAGAAATAAGTTGGTTTACAGTATTCAAATGAAATAACTCCATTTATACATCGATCAATAATTATCACTCACTATTAAACTATTCGTCCTGATAGTGTGTTGAGTCCTCATTTCTTATTCAATATTTGTTATATTTTTTGACATCATAAAAATGCATGAAATATTTGCAAATGAACATTATAAAACTCCCAATATAACATGTAAACAGTTTAATCATGCTTTGCTCCTTAATTTTCAGGAGTATTCAATTACAAATCATTTATCAATGTTCTTATATGAAATTTTGTAATATATTTCTTGCAAGAAGATTTCATGCTTTTCAGTACAATTCTGATGGTTCAGTTTAAACAATATTTATTTTTCAAAAGTGTGCAAATTACAGTAAATACAAAAAAAATACAGGTTTACAGAAACAACAAAGAACTTATATTAATCCATCTCAATTAAAAAAACAATATATTGGGAACATTGTATATTAAAACCTAGATGAATTATTCTGATGGTTTGTGAAAGTTTATTTATTGACTTACAACTTAGTCTTGAATCTGAAGTTGTCCTTCTGGGGTAACGTTTACTATGTGCCCTTGGTACATCTGGCTGGGATCGTCCTGACTCTGACTGTGTGTCTCTTGATTGGCGGCCACTGAATAATGCCAAAAAAATAAATTTATAATCCTTTATACAACTTTAATCATCAGAATTTTTTTGTCCTTGTTTCAAAAATTCAAATAGGAACATTCCTTGTTTCAAAAATTCCAATAGGGAAATTTTTGTGTTAAAAACTATATTTATTCCGGAGAACTAATATATTAGTGACAATATTTTGAGAAATAAACTTCATACTTTGATTGAACAATACTGTAAATTCAGTAATTATTTTGTCATTTTAAACTAAAGTGCTATTTTAGATTTTGCAATAATGAGAAAAATACTGTTGAATCCATATAAATAATTTCAAAATGCGAGTCTTTATAATTACGGTTATAACCCATTCATATTTTTTGCAATAATTTCTGAATTTACAGTATGTACGCCTGAATCACGAACATTAAAAATCACTTTATAATTTTTAAAAGTAATAGAAACTTCTAGCTTGTTCATTATAATGTTTCAGTATGACATGCAATTTTTTTATGATTTTAAATTATTGTAAATATATGTACTAAAAAATATTAAAATAAAAATTTGCAAACATGCTGTGACTAAGTAAATGAGATTTCAAGAAAAATTAGCAGTATAGATTTTATCTTTTAAAAATCAAAATAGTATCATCAGTAGAAAAGCATCTACAACAACTGATAAAATCATGCAACCCAAGCACTATCTGTGTTATTGGGAAGCTTTAAATGTCTTACCTTTTACTCCTTCTAGAGCTTGACCTGAAGTGTTTTCCTGATATAGATAATGCATCTGCCACTTGGTTTAGTCTAGCATGAGAATAGCACATGAAAATGAAGTGATAAATAATGTTAACATGAGATGATGGTCGATGAAACTAATATAAAAATAGAAGAATAATAGCTCTATCAAATCTACAAGCTTGAGATTTCATTCATTTTTATCTTGACATTACATGAAATAAATGTTTCTAAACAGATGATTTCTGAAAACGTGCAAATTCAAAATTGAAAACAGAAAGCCTTGTGGAATAAAATATAACTGTGTATCCTCATACATTGGTTATTGCTGTTGTATTTTTCATAGCTAACATAATAACTACATCACAGAAATCCAGCTTACTATACCATGTGATGTGTTGTAACAAGTACTGGATTCCTGCTTTATAATAGACTATTTTCATATTACCGACTTTTGACTGTGGTTATAATTTATTTTTAACAGGTTGCTTAATCTGTGGTGGGACATCCTAATACTTGGGTAGATAAGTGCAACAAAAAGATGTAAAATCAACCATTTAATATTGGCAATTTTTATTTAATTTTAATTTTTCTGGTGTGGAAAGGGGGAGGGGGGGGGGGGGGGGGGAGTTTACTGTTTACCAATTATTTTGTAGTGTTAAGAAGACATAAAAATGTTAATTATTCCTCAAAAATGTACCAATTGAAAGCTTTATTTTACTTCTTTACATTGCTCTAACTTGACAGAGAACCAGGATATCCTATGAAAAAGTAGGTAACCTGCCCAAAAAATATCAACTCTGTAGTCAAAAGTCAGTAATATGAAAAAAGTCTATTATATGCTAGCAAAGGCATGTTTGTCATCAGCAATATCCATGTATTAGGATACCGAGTGAATATGTTAAATTAAATGGAATGTTTTGTGTAAATTGAAGATATTTTATTGACTTGGACACCAGATTTGTTATATATACTTAAGAGAATAATTTTATGCAACACTACTTATTTATTGGTATTTCACTTTTTTTTTACAATTATGAAGACATTGTACGCTAGCAGATACCATCCAAAAATATAATGCCAACAACTTTCCCCAACTCTTAAATAAAAATTCAATCCTTACAATGTTTTTCATTTTGTTTCTTTCTTAATATGAATAAATGTATTCAATTTGCAGTTTTGATGGATAATGAATGAATAAAACAATTTCAATGTACCATTTATTTTGTATATGAACATACATAATGTATATCCCAGGGATCTCCATGGATGAAAATTGAACCATGGAGGAACTTTCACCATTACAAACCGTGTCTTCGCTGTACAGTGTAGCGCGATCGGAAGTATTTAATCCCTCCATACAAGGAATGGTGAACATGCTAATTCATTGCTAATTTAAATTATATTTATTTGAATTTTCATTATAAAATTAAAAGTATCAATATTTTCATTGATTGCCGTTTTTAACCATTTAAATGCCAAGTCTTCATGGTCCTCCCTTAGTCGAGAATGACCAAAAGCTGTCATGAAGGTCCCCATGTAGATTTCTTGTATTTTTGGTTATTGTTATGGGGGTTAAAAATCATATGATGTGGAGCTTATTTTTCATCCATGACACTGTCAAATTCAGAACCCATTACCGGTATGGCTGATTTGCAGCAACAACAAAACGATTCGTACGGGTTATGTAAAAGGTTAAAAAGATTTGTAAAGCAAACGTTGACAAATGAAAAGGTTTTTAATGACTTTATCTGGCAAATTGATGCTGTGCAACATGCATCGAGTCTGAACAGAAACCGGAAACGCGGATGTATCAATTTGATTGTAATATACGAAATGAATTCGGAATTACGATACGATATTTCTTTACAGGAAATATTTTTAAGTTTTTACTTTTAAACTTTTAAATAATTCTAAATTATCGTTACAGCAGTACTCGAGTTATTTGCGATGAAATAATAATTACTGTTTTGCGTCTTATTTTGTACTGCTTAAAAAAGAGGGATGCTGATTGCGTAAGTCAAAATAAAGCACGTGTTCTACTTGTTAAACTGTTTTCTAAGTAACTGGATTATTAATTTATTTATTTAATCTAAATTATCATAATCATTTGCTGAAACTTAGTTGATTAATTCGACAAATGGATCGTCTATCCTCAGATAGTATTCCCCTAGTCTGGTTTGTTGATCTACCTGTACAAGCTCAGGTACAAGTGATTAGCGATCTTAATCCGGATATCCCTCAGGCGTTAGAACTGTATTGGATTATAAAAAGCCTAAGTGTTATGCAATTACATGCATTTGATTATAATTGATAAAAAAATGGCGTCGGGCTACAAAAAACGATGAAGTTTTGAACGATGGCGGAAGACAATTTAACGATGGCGCAAGATAATTTAACGATGGCGCTAGTCATTTGACGATGGCGCAAGACATTTGAACGATGGCGGGGCGCCATCGTTAAACAGGCCATGGAGATCCCTGTATCCAATAGAAAAAGTAATTCATTTTTACTATTATATATTATGATTGTATATGCAATGCATAACACAATGACACATTGAAATTATACTTGCAACTACTCTACAGATATACATATTCTACTAAAATCACACAAAGCATATAAATAGTAAAAAGTGAGAAACACACCAGATATAAAGAAATCTGATAGACAATTAAATAGTGTTACTAGGCAATATTTTCACAGGAATATAAAACATGTTTAAAAGTGCAATAAATACATATTTTCAGAAAACTATTATGTTTTAAATTTCAATGGTCATCTTTTGCATGATGATCTTTTTTTTTTTTTTAGTTTTCACTTTTCAAACATAAAATTATGGCCGTCAATCAACCAACAATAAAACACATAAAAAATCTCCACCATGACTACATGCTTGTCTTTACGATTAAAACAGTCATTCACTTTCTTGTTGTCCTCCATGTACAAAATATTTCCAATACAATTATATGAAACTTGGGAAAAAATCTTTCTATTTCATACAGAAAGTTTAATATCGATTGTGCAATACATTTAAGAGAAACTTCTTGCAGAATATGTTTGTAAAGCTTCAGTACAGTTATGTGGTTGTGTTTGTGCACCTGTGTACAGGTGTTAATGTTTACCTGAAGAATGCATGATGTTCCACACAACATTTCCACAAATGTTTACATGCTGCCTTGGTTCCCAACTCAAAGGCATAAGTATGCTCTTCACTCTGAAAACAGAAAAAGGTATAAGTATGCTCTTCACTCTAAAAACAGAAAAAAGTTTAAGTATGCTCTTCACTCTGAAAACAGAAAAAGGTATAAGTATGCTCTTCAGTCTGAAAACAGAAAAAGGTATAAGTATGCTCTTCACTCTGAAAACAGAAAAAGGTATAAGTATGCTCTTCACTCTGAAAACAGACAAGGAATAATATAAGTTATCTACGTTCATATCCGTAGATATGAATATTTTAACACCCTGAAGTACCCCAGTACACCATGAGGCGTAGCCGAAGGGTGTACAGGGTACTGAAGGGTGTTAAAATATCCATATCTACGGATATGAACGTAGATAACGAATTTATCCCCAATCTTAGTCCGAATAGGGCGAGTTTTATGGAAATTCGGGTACAAAGTGTAACGCGAAAACAACGTTTTTTTCATTATCTAAAAAAGTTTTATTGAAATTTGGAAATTTTACATATTTTTTACGGGGTGTAGAACCCTACAGGTAGTCAAATATAAGACGTTTTTAATAAGGAGACAGAGAAACTGGATTGAGTCAAATTTGGCGCTCAATGTTGTGAGCGTTATGCCATAGATGGCGTGACGTCAACGTTGGTAATTTGCATAGCTAGGTCAGTAGTCCCATTCCTTGAAAATGTGGCAGTCAAGTGATGCATTTAATGAAATGAGTGTAAATGATCGGCATAATAGGACAAAACCGTTAATGAATTAAATATTTAATTAAAAACATCATGGATAATCTACAGATTTCAATATTTCACTAGGAGCAATCATGGAACTAAGGAAAACTTGCGTGAAGTTCCCCGGGATAATGGTTAGCAACGTCCGGGTATATGGGTTAGCAACACCCAGGGGCTATGGGTTTTGTAACGATGTGCGTTAACCAATCAAAATCCTAGATATATACTAAGCCGAGGATAAGTATGCATTTCACTCTGAAAACAGACAAGGAATAAGTATGCTCTTCATTCTGAAAACAGACAAGGAATAAGTATGCTCTTCACTCTGAAAACAGAAACAAGAGCCTCTCAAGAGCCTGTATCGATCACCTGATTCTACTTGGGTTTTTGAAATCATATAAAAAGAAAAAAAAATGGCTACAAAGTAACAACACTTGGCCAGCACCTCATTAAGAAAGGAATGATGTGGAACTGGGTGAATTTATTAAATGGGCTCCTATTGCCTGATAGTGATAGCAAATAGCAGGGCTCACGCTACCAGGCGACTTGGGCGAAGAAGTCGCCTTCCCGACCGTCACTTCGCTTTCCCCGACCACCAAAAGCGAAATCAAGTCGCCCTGTTCTTGACGATACTCGCTTTCAGTCGCTTCCGTCATCAGACATTTTCAATTTTTACCAAGTTGATGAAACATCAATTTTTTATTGATAATTAAAGAAATTCAGACATAAACGATTCATTATCTTTAGAAAAGAGGTTGAAGCATTGTCTTCGCAGTGTGAATCCATTTATTGCATTAAAAACGTCATGTTCCTTTTCAAATAACTTGTCAAACATCGTTTATTTTTGTAAAATTTTCTTGCATTCGTCTGCCATTGACCGATTTCTAAACTACGGATCTGAACCGGACCAGCTATGACTGAAATCCGTACTTTTACAATAATTACTACGGACGCACGGACGGAACAGCTTACAGAAGAATATTGATCCCAAAGGGAAAAATTACGCATTCCACACACATTAAGAGACTTTTGGTTACATCTAATTGATTGGTGTATATAATTCCCTATATTTTTTATGGATTGTTTCAAACTATTGATTAAGTTGCTTAACTCTGAGACTATTATACTAATTTCAATATATTATGGCCCAGCTTAATAACTTTTATATTTTTTTATGAGAAACACTGAATTTCATACACAAGATAATTTTTAATTAAATTGTAATAATGATATATTATATAATTTCTTTACATTTTTTTAAATAATCTTTTTTTTTAGTGCCAGATATTTAGTTGGAATAAGTTTCTCACAAGAACCTTAGTAAAACTTAAACAACTTTTAATTTCAAATGTTACTTTAATTGTATTTTTTTTACTCAGATATGAATTTAACAATATAAAAAGAACATTATTTACATATGGCCCTTTATACTATTGTAAAATCCAAACATTGTAGCGCACCGCGCGAATGAGCACTTCTCTTTCAAATCTCACCACTTCTCCCTATCAGTTTCAAAAAGAGAAGTCACTTCTCCCTATAATTCTGAAGTAGTGTGAGCCCTGAAATAGGTTCCTATTTTATATTTTGACTTTGATACTGAACACGTTTATTTATCATCATAATTATTTAGGTAGATAAAATCATTAAAATGACCTTTGTTGAAAGTTGACGATTTGATGCAAAAATTTGGTGACTGCCGACTGTGTTAAAACAGATGAATGATGAAACAAATTAAATTATACAGAGAAAATGTTTGGGAGGGTCTGTAAGGGATCTTTAGAGCCAAATGACAGATGAAATGATGTGACACAAGGCAGGTTTGTCTGTAAGTGGACAGAATAATATTCTTTGACTTTTCATGTAGGAAATTCAAAATTTTATTTTTATCTAATGCTCCAATGAAAATGTGAACTGTGAGTAAACTAGTAAAAGGATACCAACACAGTAATTCTATAAGTACATTAATTATCTCCCCTTTGGAGGACATTGCTAAAATTTCTTTAAGCTAGTTCCTAGGTTGTGTTCTACAACTGTGTAAATTTTATCAATTTCCATGTAGCTGCTTAGGAGGAGTTTCTCTTAAAAGAGTATGTAATTCTGACTTGCTCCCTTTTTATCATGTAAGACCACATGAAGTGTTTCATAACTGTGTAAAGCTTGATTAATATCGATCCATTCCATTAATAAGATTAGCAAGCAGTGCAAATGGATTCACAGACAAGTAGATGGACAGACAAAATGCATTAAATTTATGTTTGATTTTAATTGACCCCCTTCCCAATCCCCCCCAAAAAATGGTTTGTAGGGGTAGGAGGGGGGGACTTTGTGTTCTTAAATCAATTTTATACTTGATTTAATTCTCATGTCATTTTGTTGTTATGGGGATTAAAAGTCAAGTCTTTGTTTATGCTCAGTGCTAATATTGATTTTGATGTGACAACATCCAATGTGCTCACATTTTGTTTGTGGTTTATGATGTTTTCATCAAAATGTTCTTTTCAGGTACTTTGTGTGATTAAATGAAACCTATATCATCAAGTTGAGTTAATAAATACTTACGTTTTTATCTTTGACTTTTATTATAAATATTTTTTGTTTAAAGGTAACTTTGGTTATCCTTGGCCTGAAAATGTAAATTACATCAGAAATAAAATATGCATAGTAAGTTCTTGTATAAATATAACTAGCTAAAATGTTTATGTTAAATCTCATTCAACAGTGGTCGGTATCATTTTCTGATTGTGAAAGACCTTTAATAGCTAACTATGAGGTATTGACTTTGCTCATTGTTGAAGGCCGCACAGTGACCTAAAGTTGTTAATTTCTGTGTCACTTGGTCTCCTGTGAACAGTTGTCTCATTGGCAATCATACCACATCTTCTTTTTTATAATTATGTATTGAAGAATCCAGACAGACTTTTGTCTGGAAAAATATTTTCATTTCTGATGTGATGTCTGCTAACTTATTTACAGTAAGTTCAGAAATTATCGTGAGTTTTTTGTTTATGCAAATAATGCAACTTAATGGGTTTCGCAATAATAAGAACTCACATTCTGATAACAGAAACATAGATCTGTATGCAGGATTTTTTTAAATTGCAATAATTAAACTGGCATTTTTGTCTATTTTTAAAAATCGCAATTAATGCCCACTATAATTTCTGAATTTACAGAACTATGAGTTTTTTTTTTTAAATTTAATGAAAATAATGAAAAATATGAATAAAGGAATATGTTGGGTATATGTCAATAATAAAAAGGTGTCTATAAATTATGTCAAAGATGAAATAATATAGTATTAATTCAGAAATGAATGTGTGCATTAACTATGTGAATCACTGATATCTTGTAAATTTGGGAGATTTAATTAATAGTGCAATAATTTTGTGATTGGAAATTATATTGGAAATTCTGAATGCAAGTTTTAATGGTTCTTTATAAAAGCAACTCCATATTTCTGAAATTTAGACTAAATAAAATGACATACTTACCAGAAGTAGTTTCCCACTTTAGTTTTATTTTTATACACCACAATACCCGTAGGAGTAAGCCCTAAAAAATACTCTTGATTTCCTTCACCCTGAAAATATAGAAATCAGTGATAAATGACATAAATTACAATAATTACTGCCTATTACCATCATGGCTTATTCAGAATTAATTGAATGGGGGTTGGAAAGCATTGTTATTAAAAAATTAAATGGGTGGTGGTTAATTTAAACAGAAAGCCTGAACATTTACATGAAATTATAAATTAAAATTTCAGGCATGTTAGGGTAAAATAATAAATGCCTTCACTCCCTATACATAATATTGCTGTAAAATGGATGGGTCAAGTCCTTAGCTTCAACAAATCATGTAACATAAGGGAAATACATCAATCCATTTAAGTCCAGAAATGAGGTCACAGCAACCCAGAAATAAGTGCACAGGAATCCAAAAAAAAGTTCACATGAACCCCAAATAACAAGGATTTCAAAAAGTAACACAAGTGTTTCTAAACTAGGCAGGCAGATAAGAACACAAAATTTTGGAGAACAAGAATCCACACACTGAAATGTCTCGCCTTCTTTACTAATCATTGATATTATGTTTATACTTCTAAATATAAAGCTTTATTACGACTGTCACATAAACTTAACATGAACCATGAAAATGAGGTCAAGGTCAGTTGAACCATATGCCAGGCAGACATGTACAGCTAACAATGCTTCCATACAACAAATATAGTTGACCTATTGCTTATAATTTAAAAAAATAGACCAAAACACAAAAACTTAATACTGAGCAATGAACCGTGAAAACCAGGTCAAGGTCAAATAAAACCTGCACAACTGACATATAGATCATAAAATATTTCCATACACCAAATATAGTTGACCTATGACATATAGTATTAGATAAAAAGACCAAAACTCAAAAACTTAACTTTGACCACTGAACTATGAAAATGAGGTCAAGGTCAGATGACATCTGCCCGCTAGACATATACACCTTACAATAATTCCATATAACAAATATAGTAAACATATTGCATAAAGTATGAGAAAAACAGACCAAAACACAAAAACTTAACTATAACCACTGAACCATGAAAATGAGGTTAAGGTCAGATGACATCTGCCCGCTAGACATGTACACCTTACAATCATTCCATACAACTAATATGGTAAACCTATTGCATAAAGTATGAGAATAACAGACCAAAACGCAAAAACTTAACTATAACCACTGAACCATGAAAATGAGGTCAAGGTCAGATGATTCCTGCCAGTTGAACATGTACACCTTACAGTCCTTCCATACACCGAATATACTAGACCTATTGCTTATAGTATCTGATATGGACTTGACCACCAAAACTTAACCTTGTTCACTGATCCATGAAATAAGGTCGAGGTCAAGCGAAAACTGTCTGACAGGCATGAGGACCTTGCAAGGTACGCACATACTAAATATAGTTATCCTATTACTTACAGTAAGAGAGAATATAACATTACAAAAAATCTTAACTTTTTTTTCAAGTGGTCACTGAACCATGAAAATGAGGTCAAGGACAATGGTCATGTGACTGACGGAAAATTCGTAACATGAGGCATCTATATGCAATATATGAAGCATCCAGGTCTTCCACCTTCTAAAATATATAGCTTTTAAGAAGTGAGCTAACATGCCGCCGCCGCCGTAGCCGCCACCGGATCACTATCCCTATGTCGAGCTTTCTGCAACAAAAGTTGCAGGCTCGACAATTATAAAGGATGTTTGAAATTTTCTTTTATATCAATTATATTATTTTAAATTATATTTCCCCAAGGTTTTAAGACAACCGCAGCATACTTCAGTATCCATCCTGATTACTCTTCCAGCCTGTACCTTTAGAAGGTGTTGGTTCACTCATCTCGATGATTTATATTTTTTGTCCAACATTACATCAATTTTATGTTTAATACACTTTTATTCATAAAATAAACTTTATACAATATGTTTTTATTCTTTTTCTGAAATATCTCAGTATGCCATTAAAGCAATTATATGAAGATTTTAATTGCTGTTTTAAGCCTCATTAATCTTGAATACTTTACACATTCAGCAAATAGCTTAAGCTCTTACTGTTTTAATTTATTATTTTTCGTGAGCATAATATATTAATCAGCATATTTGTTATTGATCAATGATTTCAGCATGTTACCTGTATACATATAAATTAAGTTTTCTTTTCTTTAAGAAATAGTTAAAAAGAAAATGCTAGAAACAATAGAAACAATGACAACAAGAGGCTGTCACAACTACAGCAAACCGGATTTATAAATATTTATTGTGTCCTGGCAATATCACAATAACCATTGCTGATGAATGGTGAAAGTGAAAATTGACAATATCAAATTTGACCTCCATTTTGTCATCAGTATCAACATCTTAAAATTTGAAAAGCTTAGATTAAATGGTTCATGAGTAAATGCAACAATGTGAATGGAAACGCCATTTCACAATCTTTCAAGAACCATAACTCCTGAACGGTAAAAGTCAAAATCGTCATTATTGAACTTGACCTCTAATTTGCCATCAGTAACAACATATAAAAATTTCAAAAGCTTTGGTTGAATGGTTCATGAGAAAATGCACGGACACGACTGGAAACACCATTTTTCAATCTTTCAAGAACCTTAACTCCTGAACGGTAAAAGTCAAAATTGTCATTATTGAACTTGACCTCTATTTTGTCATCAGTAACAACATATTAAAATTTGGGAAGCTTTATTAAAACAGTTCATGCCTAAATGCACGGACACGACTGGAAACACCATTTTTCAATCTATTAAGAACCATTACTCCTGAACAGTAAAAGTCAAAATCGTCATTATTGAACTTGACCTCCATTTTGTCATCAGTAACAACATATTAAAATTTGAGAAGCTTAGGTAGAACAGTTCATGCATAAATGCACGGACACGACTGGAAACTCCATTTTTCAATCTTTCAAGAACCATAACTCCTGAACGGTAAAAGTCAAAATCGCCATTATTGAACTTGACTTCCATTTTGTCATCAGTAACAACATATTAAAATTTGGGAAGCTTAGGTAGAACAGTTCATGCATAAATGCACCGACACGACTGGAAACTCCATTTTTCAATCTTTCAAGAACCATAACTCCTGAACAGTAAAAGTCAAAATCGCCATTATTGAACTTGACCTTCATTTAGTTGTCAGTAACAACATATTAAAATTTTAAAAGCTTTGGTTGAACGGTTCATGAGTTAATGCACGGACAACATTTGATTGCCGCCCGCCCGCCCGCCGTACATCCCCAAATCAATAACCGATATTTTTGTCACAAAAATCCGGTTAAAAATGAAAAAAAGATGACACATACAAAACAGTATATAAGAGACATCAACAAAACAGAGAGAAATAACATGGAGTCCTTGCATATGTGGCACATATAATTGTTTATTAATATACAAATTTATGTTCATGAATCAAAAGTGCATAGTTTACCTGTAAAGTGTATGGAAGATTCTGTTGAAGAAGATTATAATGGAATGATCCCCAACATTGTGTATTTATAGAACATTGTAAATATTTGTGGTACTGGTTACTTATTTCTCTAATTCTTTAACAATTTATCCCTTTCTGCACCCATAGTATGAAATAATTTAATCAACGTGGGATTGCCAGTGATCGCAGAAGATGATATGATGAGCTCACTGGATGAATCAAAATATATACTAACAGGTGTAAATAAAATTGACAACTTTGTGGAATGTGGAAGGCACTCGAATGAAGATTTATTTTTCAATCATTAGAGAAACATATTCTTACACAGTTACTTACAGGATTTATCCAATCTTGATAGTTAAATCATAAAATTTAAAGTCCTCGCTGAGGCTCCAACTTTAAAATTGATAGTTTATCAATTTTATTGGATAACACGATGAATCTAAATCAATCTGTTAACACACAAATAAGGTGTGTATCTTTTATACAAAATTCGGTATGTTGTCCTCAATTTTTGAATTTGATCACTGACATGACGTGTGTCTTGAATTTATTCAACATAATCAATTTAAGCGGCTCGAGGGTATAAAAATTTCAGCAATGCCATTTAAACTGAAATATCATTTTTTCTTTTTTTATTTCGATTTAACCTCTATTTCTCCCATTAGTTAAACAGGAAAAAATGTACCTTTACAAAAATGTATGCTTTTTTTTTAAGGCAGATTGTGAGTTTAAATGAACGGTGACCCCATTTTTTATTTTATTTTTCTTTGTGAAGTATATGATAAAGTTTATTTATAGAAAAATATAGCGAAATCCTATATTTAAAAAAAAATGATTTATACTCGTGAGCCCCCTTAATAATAAGCTTTTATAATTGTAATAAACAAATTATGACGGATAATGTTTAATGAAAGAAATGTCGTTCAAATATAAGCCACAACCCAAAAAACCTGGACTCACTCAAATTGTTTCACTAAATTTAGCTACCTCCTTAATAAAACCTTACCAATACTGGATGAAGGTCAACACCATACATATCATACCATTTCACTTTGTCTAAAAATTTATACTCAGCTGATGTCGGAACTAGGCCCCTGAAATATAAAATAAATGTCATATATTACTGTTATTCTTGGTCTTTTTTAAAACACTAAAAGTGAGAAAAAAAACATTAATTCAACAAGCAGCTATTTATTTTTAAGATGTGATGTACGGATAAAGTATATGGATATAAGTGTTGTCTGTTTGGTTACCAAAAAATCATTTGCTTATTCCTTTACTCTAAATCAGATATCCGTAAGAGAGAATTATATCATACAAATATAAAATTCTTACACTAGTCTCCGATGACAAGCTGATATTCTTTCTTCAAGCTCTTCTGTCTGATTTGGCACAAATCTAAACTCGGATATATATCCAGTGGAATACCTCTGAGGATCATAGTCACCAAGCTCAGCTAAAAATTGAAATCAATTTGTAATTATTATAAAAACTCTGAATTATATCCTGTGTAATACCACTGAAAATCATGGTCATTTAACGCAGCTTAAAATAGGAATTAGTAAGTGTATCAATATAAGGAACTATGAGAGCCTACATACGGTAATTAATACAAGTTAACTTAGGTTGTGAAGTCAGTATAACAAGCATCAAAACAATATGTTTAATTTTAAACATCCAAATTCCTACAAATGTAAGCTCTTCATTAATACATCGGCAGCAGCTATTCAATGAGTGTCTGATTTTTTAAGGGCATAATTTTTTGCTTTTTTCATCCTGACCTCTGTTTAAAACTAAGTTGATGTGGTATGATTGCCAATGAGATAACTATCGACACGAGACCATCAAACACAACTGTTACTTTCCTGTTTATATAATGTATTTTTGTTAGGTTCTCTATAAGTCATTAGACCAAGTCAGTATTCTTATTATACTTTAACAATCCTCTCTTACATTGAACTGCATAAGCAAACAATTCTGTGGCTTCGTCAAAAGTCAGGGGTAATCTCCCCTGGAGGATATCTCTTTTTACTTGCAGGAAAAACTGGTATCTAAAAAATAGTATATTAAACTATAATGTTATCATATATATGAATTCTATTTGGAAATTACTGTTCAAATAAGCCAGAACATTTTGTACTTTTTTAGTCAATAAAATCCAAAATTTATAGAATATTTTGTCTTCATATTTAACTCATATATAAATATAAATAGAAGTTATATAATGTATATCGGTGCATATTTGGTACAGAATCTGTATACCCTTACTGTCCACATTGGTTTTTGATGGGTACTTGTTGCATTTCTTAGGCAGTTTTTCTGGCTGTTGTCATTTGTATTTTGATGGGAGATAACTCATGTACAAATCAAGAAACTGAAAAACTTTTTTAACATCTGATTTTTTTTAATTGGAGCTCATTCAGCCTGTATTTCTCTTTTCATTCCGATTTTTGATAATTGAGAACAGTTTTATTGTAATACCTTGTTATTTCTTCTCTGACTTTACATGGATCTGCTGGGTAAAACTTGACACCAAAATATAATATGTATGGAGTATTGCACACTGTCAAAATAAACAAACAAATACTAAGCCTTGGCAATATACATAAAACGTCTTATTATAATGAACATGGCAGTATTGCCCAGAGGTACAGCAAAATATTTATACCTAAAATAACACTGCATGCAATGAAATAAACCAGTAAAGTGTATAAAACAGACATATGGAGAGTTTGCTGTATATTTCATACATCATTTTAGATTGATTACACATGCATGTAACCTGCACAACTTATTAAACTATAAATATTGTATATTGAACTATTCTGCAGCACTTACTTTATCATGACATCTCAGTGTTCTATGAAAGGTCTATGGACTATTATTTTAAAAGACATCTAAGGTTGTTAATTTTCAATGGGTATTTTGATTAAAACAGTTTACTTTTATGTAATATTTGGTAAAAATTATCCACAAAGCAATGAAAACAATACTGATTATGTCCCCTTGAAATTTCATTTTTTTTTTTACTAAAGTGCTGTCAAAAATTAAATACTAAAATAGAGTTTGATAACAAATATATACTTACATTTTAACTGTGATGATAATGATTTAAATGGATCTAACCAATGCTGTAAAATATTAAATACCATACAGACATTACAAACGAACTATATACATTGGTAATAAATTTTGGAAAATAAAACAAGGTTTTGGATAAATCACTATTTCATTGATGTGCTTTTGGCTCTATTTCAAGGACTTTCAGTCCATTTGAGCAATATGTTGGGTCTCAAAGCAACCTGATAGAACTACATGCTACATTATAGAATTCTGAGCTCTGAAGATAAGCATGTTTCAGAACTTGAGAATTAAATTACATCAAATAAAAAAGTTATAACCATTAACCTGTAAATGTCATGCTGGTTTTTTTACCAGACACCTGCACAAAATCATTCTCATTCTGTACCAAGTTAGGAATATGACAATTGTTATCCATTTATTTGATGTGTTTGAGCTTTTGAGTTTGCCATTTGATTAGGGACTTTTTGTTTTGAAGTTTCCTCAGAGTTCAGTATTTTTGTGGTTTTACTTTCTCTATAAATTGCTTGTTATTAAATATAATAGGGGTTTTTTTCAGAGACATTTCAGTTCAATTATTTCTTTGAATGTACATTAATTTGGTAGTTTCATAAAAACTCTCTCATTCTTGCTTGTACTTTGACACTTCCACTGTTGTTTTACTGTATCTTTTCAGAGAATTTTTTTTTTGTTTTTTAATTCTTCCTGCTTAACATTTTACTTTCTATTTACTGATACTATTTACTTTTTCCTTTCTTTTTACAGTAGAAGCTTTGTAAGCTTTTGAATTTGTTTAATTTTTTTAATGTAGGCGAACCTTTCATGTCATTTGAATGGTTGTAGTGGTTGGTTTTTTTCCTGCAGATCCTTTCATGTAACTTGATTGGTTGTAATATTTTTTCTACTGTAGATCCTTTTCTATTTTGAATGGTTTTAGCTCGTTGTAGTATTTTCTATTGTAGACCTTGAATGGTTGTAGATTTTTTTTAATATAAACACTTTCATACCATATGAATGGGTTGGGTTTTTTTTAAATACAAAACTTTCCTTGATTTTAAATGGTTGTAGTATTTTATTACTGTAAACACTTTCATTGCTTTTGAAAGGTTGTAGTATATTATATTCACTGTAGATATTTTTATAGTTTGGATGGCTGTAGTAATTTTTTACTGTATACACTTTCTCGGCTTTTGTATCTCTGCAGTAAATTTTGTTTGTACTTACTGTTTGGTCTGAGGTATCAAGATATCGCAGTCCAAAATAATCTTTTTCTTCTAGATTCAGATATGAAAATACTTTATCAAGGAGAGAAAGTCCCTTGTGACTACTCTAAAATTGTAAAAAATTAACAAGTTAAAAAATTTAAAATCTAAAACAAAATGTCCTTACATCATAGTCAAAGGTTTCTATCTGACTTTTTATCATTTTTCATTTTCTAGAATCTCAAGAAAAACCATCTTAACCCTTTTCTCAATGACTTTTTTTTTTTGGAATACTTGATTCACATAGGATTTATTTTTAAATGCTGAGAATATGCTTTAAAGTATCAACACAATGCCAAAAAAAACAAATATTTCATCAAATAAATTTAAGTCAGGTATTCTTATTAATGTCCTTTTCATATTGGATACAAATGTTATTTAGTCTGATTTCGTAGTCAAAGAGTTTCAAAGTTCTGAGGTACTACACAGGCGTCAAAAGGCTTCATTTTTTAGTTAATGGGATGGCGTCAAAAGGCGTCATTATGGTGGAAAGGGATAAATATTTGTATCTATCTATTTTTTCTCCTTTTAGATGAACATGTACAAGTTTTACAGTATCATGATCAAGCAAATGGTTCTCTATGTACATTTTTTTTGTACCTGTTTGACTCTGTCTGGGCTCTTGTTTACTAATGAACCTTGTTATTGTAATAAATACAACTTATATTTATATAAATCTACATGCAGGAAGAAAGGTATAAACAACATAGTATCAGGGGCCTTATCTTAATGTACTGACAATCATCACCAAAAATGTAAAATTAGAAAACTACAAATATGTCAAGACCTTATGTCAGGATTCTCACAAAGATAAAAAATCTCATTCACCTTTAATGACATTTAATTTCATTTTTTATTCTACTATCTTCAACTCCTTTTCTATAAATCAATCAGAGCAATTCAAATATGTACAGGTTTTCTATTAAAATTCACTATACCATTAAACGAAAACTTTTACAATCAGCTGGTTTCTTTATCAACCATGAATCAAATAAATTTCAATACACTGATATGTGTAACCTTATATTTAGTTATTAACTACAAATACAAAATAACGGACTCGTTCTTTTTGTAATACCATCATTTAATTCTTACTCTATTAAAGAATGACACGACATTTGATGACACAAATGACATTTAAGGTTCTTTTAAAACTCCTGTAATTAAGTTGACAAGAGTTGATAGAAATTGAATACATTCGTTTTTTGTGAAATGTAAAGTGATAGCTAAACATTAAATTTATCTAACAAACACAAATCACTGGTAAAAACAATAATTCTCAAAACACAAAAAGTCTCTACCTCAAAATAACTGTAGAAAACAAAAGGTATCTGCAAAGGATGGGTAATTGAACAGACAGACAGTGGAACAGGAGTGATACAATATATATAAAAGGTAGTTCATACAGTATCATATACATGGCTAACTGTCTGATACAGGTCTAAGACAAAGTTCATGCTTTAGACCATAGAACTTTCAGCTCTACTGAAAGCTAGTATAAAGTCAATGTCAACTAATATTGAAGACCTATTGGTGACTTTCTTCTGTTCTATGGTGGGGTTGTTGTCTCTTTGACACATTCCCCATTTCCATTCTCAATTTTAATAAAAACAAGAGTGCACACGCTGAAATGTCTCGCCTTCTATACTAATCATTGATATTATGTTGATAGTCCTAAGTATAAAGCTAAGCTTTATACAACTGTCACATAAACTTAACATTAACCAAGATAACTAAACAAAGACCAATGAACCATGAAAATGAGGTCAAGGTCAGATGAACCATGCCAGGCAGACATGTTGAGCTAACAATGCTTCTATACAACATATATAGTTGACCTATTACTTATAGTTTAAGAAAAATAGACCAAAACACAAAAACTTAACACTAAGCAATGAACCGTGAAAATGAGGTCACGGTCAAATAAAACCTGCGCGACTGACATAAAGATCATAAAATATTTCCATACACCAAATATAGATGACCTATGGCATATAGTATTAGACAAAAAGACCAAAACTCAAAAACTTAACTTTGACCACTGAACCATGAAAATGAGATCAAGGTCACATGGCATCTGCCCGCTAGATAGGTACACCTTACAATCATTCCATACAACAAATATAGTAGACCTATTGCACATAGTATGAGAAAAACAGACCAAAACACAAAAATTTATATATAACCACTGAACCATGAAAATGAGGTCAAGGTCAGATGACACCTGCCAGTTGGACATGTACACCTTACAGTCCTTCCATACACCGAATATACTAGCCCTATTGCTTGTAGTATCTGAGATATGGACTTGACCACCAAAACTTAACCTTGTTCACTGATCCATGAAATGAGGTTGAGGTCAAGTGAAAACTGTCTGACAGACACGAGGACCTTGCAAGGTACGCACATATCAAATATAGTTATCCTATTACTTATAATAAGAGAGAATTCAACATTACAAAAAATCTGAACTTTTTTTTCAAGTGGTCACTGAACCATGAAAATGAGGTCAAGGACATTGGACATGTGACTGACGGAAACTTCATAACATGAGGCATCTATATACAAAGTATGAAGCATCCAGGTCTTCCACCTTCTAAAATATAAAGCTTTTAAGAAGTTATATAACACCGCTGCCGCCGCCGTAGCCGCCGCCGGATCACTATCCCTATGTCGAGCTTTCTGCAACAAAAGTTGCAGGCTCAACAATAAAAAAAAACATGTTCATTCCTTTAAAGGACGACATCATATATAAAAGTACAGGATCATTGAATAAATAACCATATAAGGACTAAATCACATAACAAATTCATATCAATTGACCAGGGGTGGGCTTAAATACTTAATAACAGTGCAAAATCCAGAATGTTTTAAATCTCTCCCTGTTGCTCAAAAACGCACATTTAAAATATTAAATTATCACACAAATTGTCCTGTTTATTGTATAAATGAGTAGATCAAGAAGCTTAAGTATCGGGTTACAGCAGTTTGTCAATAAAACATGGCTTTACATAAACATGATAAATTGGTATAATAGTTGTATTCATGTGTTTGATCTGTAATATATATCCAGATTTACTCAAGCTATCATTGTATGAGGTCTTGTATTAGTACATACTTATTCTACATGTTTTAGTTAGATTAAAGAATGTTTAAATAAGGCCACACCAAATTAATTTCTTGTTCTACGGATTTTTGGACTCCAAAATTTGGGGCGAGCGAGCGATTTGAAAATTTTAATAAAAAAATATTTAATTTGAAATTTTTTGAGGCGAAGCTTGAAAAGTAAAGGCGAGCGATTATATTTTTTTTTTGTAAACATAAAATAGTAGGTTTTGACAATATTAAAACTTGATTTATAACTTGTACTTTGACATTTTTTAATTTCTGAAGTATTTTTTCCCTGTTCACCAAGAAATAATTAAATCTGGTCTATGTATGTGTGACTGACAATGATACAATTCTCCATCCAAGTCATAATCAGTTTGGGGTTGCCCCTTAATTTTATAAATATCCCTTTTACATGTTTTATGATGGATCATATAAGTTCTAATATATTTGTTTGTACAAAAGGGCTCATATTTTCTCAAAGAACTATATATCTATCTATATCTAGTATTAAATTGTCAAAACATGTCCAAGAATTTTGTAATATTCCTGGACTTTAACCATGTTAAATTAACACATTTACTTTTAACAGTTTAATATTATTAAAAATGAGTGGACCCCTCTTTTAGAAAAAGTTGTTTAAAATATGATGTAACTCTCCCCTTTTTGAGTACAAAATTCTAAGTTTTCAAAGTTTTTGTATAGAAGAACTATACAAATCCTTGGTATTTCTATTTTCTTTTCTACATCAGTAAAATGACCCCTTGTCTGAGGGAGGGTTGTTCTCAACCTGACAATAACAAACACAGGTCAAAGTACGGCCTTTTACACAGGGCTTTGATACAGACCAAACAGCAAGCTATAAAGGATCCCAAAATTATTAGCGTACACAATTCGAACAGGAAAACCAACGATCTAATTTATATATTCAAACGGGAAAATACCAATGAACAACATCAACAAACGATAACTGCTGAACGACAGGCCCCTGAATCAATCAGGACAGGTGCATAAACATGCAGCGGCTATAGATAGTTTTGTTTTGCCAGCGCACAATATAATTGCAGTTGAAGGCAAATCCTTCAGAAGTTCTTTGTACTTTATTCTAACAACGGAACATTTTGGATAGGGAATATAAGTAAGGGGGAAAGAAACCAATGTTGATATCTTTTTATAATATTTAAAAAAAAAAACGGTGCGGGAAATAGACATGTTTACATTTCCGGATGCGGGAAGCGGGAATATAAAAAAAATAAAAAAATTCTGTTTTGAAAAAAATAGGTGCGGGCGGGTCCGTCGAACAAGGAATCAAATTGGTGTGGCCTAAGCTATGTTTCTTTTGACAAATCAGACAATTTTAGGTTACAGGATCATTTTGTTTTCTTGATAATATTTTACAACCAGACAAGGGAACTGATCCATGGTTGTAAGGTTAGGGGCTATATTTTTTCATGGAGAGACAGGGGCGGATCCAGCCATTTTAAAAGGGGGTCCCAGCCCAGCCTAAGGGGGGTTCAAACTATATGCTCCCATTCAAATGCATAAATCGGCAAAAAAAAGGGAGGGTCTGGTTCCAACCCCCCAACCCCTTGATCCGCCACTGAAAGATACTTTTATATGAAAAAGAGCTGTTAAAAAACCCATTGTACCTTTTTGACTTTACATGGGGAGGTGCTCTAAGCACTGATAAGAGCCAATCCTCAATCTGTGAAAGAGTACGTAACAAAGCATGTAAATGTTTTAAATTTAAAAAAAAATATGAACAATTTTCAACAACTCTAACAGCAAAACCATTTATCATATAAATTGTTGCAATGCATATAAGAATTATGCAATGTACATTTAAAGTAATCAATTATGCATTATGAGCAAATTTGTAACATATACAAATGACCTAAAAGTTGACAATATCAATGGTTTTAAGAAATTTAGAAAAGAAAAACCTGCATTTAAGCCAAACCTATCTAGAATAAAATTGTGAAGATATTTTAAATTTCTATCAATTTTTAAAGAATATTGTTGATCTTTTCAAACTTTTCATTATGTTTTGAAATGCAGATAACATCTAAGAACTTGACAGAACAAATTAGAGGATTGAATCTAAATCTCTTACTATCTGATCAAAATAAAAACATAAATAATCTACATAAGAATAGGTAGTCAAATTTACATGAAATAAGAGGAGAAATATGCCAGGTTTAACAAATATGGTGTTAAAGTTACATAATGTAAAATACAATTACACACATTTAAAAGTCTTTCACACTATGGGGTACATTCAAATCTTTTATCATAATGATCTGCGTATATAAATCTTGGGCTATTTTAAAAATACAAATAGATTTAACTTTTAAAGTTAAATACTCAAAAATTCCACACAAACAAAATTAAATTATTGCAGTTATATTTTGTAAAATATATTTATTTTAAATTAAAGAATTTGCACATAAATGTAAACATACAAATGTAGTATGTTTACACTAGCATGTCTTCAATTTTTATCAAATCAAAGTAAGAAATACAAACATAATTCAATAACAAAATTCTAATAAATCATGTAATACTGTGATTTATAAAAGTGCAAATGTAGACATGAGAGAGATATGGATAATTGCCAACAGCAATCCAACAACAAAAAACTGAATGAAACAGCCATCTGGAGGACACAATCATGTACAAGTGACCATAGACAATTGACAATTTCAAATTCATATGCAACTATGACCAAATCTTAATTACTATATTTATTAATACATCTGAAACAAACATAAATATATAATACACCAGAATTAGGGCACTTAAATCTGTACAATAACAAAATAGAAGTTACCTATATTGTGGTATAGGTTAACTCACTGTTATTATCAGTGTTTTTTTTGTTATACATGCATATGTATCAGATTTCTATAGGCACTTCGGCATATAAGGAAATGTTATGCTTTGGGAAACATCCAAATTCCTTGGCATCCCAAGATAAAAGTCAATATATGTAATTATGGTAGAGTAACAGACATCAATAAAAGGAGACCACAAAAAATCTTTCAAAACAGATAAAGAAAAAATGTTTTCAATTTGTGTGTTCTGTCCCAGTGGCACTACATGAACATAAATTTCCCTTGGTAAAACCCCAAACACTATTTATAACAAATAAAATACTAGGTTCACACTACTATTTCAAGTACTTCTAATGATTCTCAGAACGTTTCAATTAGTAATTAAGTCACTAAATTAAGGAAAGGGAGTTCAATTGGAAAACAGGGTCTACTGTCTAGACTACTTTATGGCAATTTTAAGCTTGGGTCACCCTCTAGAACCCAAGGGAAAGGCTCAACATTTATTTGTTCTGTGTAATTTCCATTTCATTACTATGTATTTCCTGCATTAGGATGTTTATTAAGATAATCTTTATCTCTTCATAATTTTTTGGATTTTCTCATTTCATATCTTTCAGAAAATTTCACATTAAAACAAAACAAAAGAGAAGCATAAATATTCAGACATGAAAACATTGTTAGGTATATACATGTATTACGACTAGATTTTGATAAATGATAGTTTTATTGTTATATTAAGTACTTCAATTAAATGTTATGCATTAAAAGACAATCACACTTGTTTGTATATATGTCCACACATTTTCATTCATAACTACAGAAGAATTTAAATAGTTTATACATCCCTACCTACAAATTGTATTATAGACAGGTGCTCTAATCAAAATTTAATTCTGTCAGTCATATTGACACAAACAACAGACATAAATTCTCTTTAATCAATATCCACCTTCTTTTAAATTCTTTCCTTATACATACATGTATGTCTATAATATGTTTGTCTATACTGTTACATGTATTTACATTAAAAATTCAAATTTACAATCCTCAGAAATATACATTGTGATATATAGTTTTAATGTGTGAAATTTTGCCTTCATAAATATTTAACATTTTAATATGATTAATAGCATTTAAAGAAAGAATTTTCAATCTTTCCCATATTGATAAGACATGATTTCCTTTAACATGTTTAATGCTTGTTTTTACTTTTATCATGTTAATATCATAAGTTATTTACTTCTTGGTTAGTTTAAATTTTAAATACATGTGCACTGTAAAGTTAGAATCATAACATATACATGTAACTTTATTGCAAACTGGCAATAACAGTTGCATTACTTCAGAGTTCAAAATGATGTAAAAACACAGAATCACTATAAATGTACTTTTCTATATTTTATTGATGATAAAAAAAAATGTTTTTAACATTGAGGATTACATTCATAACAGATGGTTAAATTAATAACAAATGTAGTACACTATCAGTACATCTTGCCCTCAGCATAAACTTCACCAGACTGTGAAGATATCATTTGTACTTTGTAGATCATCATATAACATATAGACCCAAAAGCATGATCAAAATAAAACATTGTCACTGTTCAAAAGTCACACAATTATTTTAAATGTGTACCAAGTTTATATGTACAAATGTATTGTAAACTCTGTACCATGTCAGGAAATCTTCGAACTTTATTTACATGTACATGGCAACAATAAAAAATAAACATAGATAATTATTAATACATTTTTACAAAAAAAAGAGATAGATGCATTAGCATCAGTGTACATGTACATAACATCATCATGTATATACATATAACACTTTAAAACTTTCAACATTTCATTCCTTAAAATAATTGACCAGAAAGAGAGTGGTTACATGTATTATAGTAATGTCCACTCAAAATTTCAATCGACCAGTATTTGCCAGTATTTACCAACAGCATGGTCAATACAATGTACTAGCTTAAGCTAGTATTGACCGCTTTTTTGCCAACCTTGAGGTACATGTACATTTGTACATAACTTTAAGAAGACACTTAATTTTATTTCAAGGGTTAAAACTGTCATGTAAAATGTACTCAACATTAAGTGACAAATTTTCCAGCATTTATCTGTTCACAAAGGAGCACATTTTGATGATCATGAAAATCTTCAGGGACCAAATCATGGCAAATGACAGATTTAGTCAGCAAAATTAACCAATATATGTCAGAAAACTGGTTAACAATACATGTACATTAGTACTTCATCTTATCATATGGGAAACATGTACTACAGCTAATATGTGTATTGATCTTGAAGGCTTAAATTTTTAGTAAAAGCTTATTTACAATGTTAATATCTCAAAATAGCTTTTATTTTAAACATAATACATTGTAAATCATATACATGTAGGGTTTTCAAAAGGTACAAGTTAAATTGGCACCTGGTCAATTAGACACCTACATTTACAGAAAAAGTCAATTTGACAACTATTTTAAGTCATTTCAGCATTTGGCTAGTCAATTTGTCATTTAATATTAGATTTAGTTTTTGTCCAATACATTTCTTGCATACACATGTAGTAAAAAATTCTGTCATGAAATAAAAGTTTCTTTATAATTACAATTTCCATTAGGAACAGATATTATGCCATTGTTTACTTTTTTTAAAGTTCCTATTTGATTAACTTCTGTTCTCAGTGACCCTGAATTATAAGTTGACACTTAATGTGAAAACATTTAAAATAAAAAAATACCAAAACCATCAGTAGTTGACTTGCAAAAACATAATGTTATTCATGAGTGACGGAAAAACTACATTTGATGCTGAATTCTGATTTGACTAGGTGCGGAATCAACCATGTCTTGAGTCAACCAAAGGACTAAAATTCATTTTCTGGTAAAACATGAACATTCATTTTCGTGTATTCTGTGTACCAGTTTTATTGTTGTCCTATATAAACTCTCTAGTGCTTTTTCCTTTGCAAAAATTGAGAAACAATCTTCATTGTCAAATGACCTCTTTTCTCCCATATATTACCCTATATAAAAGTCAACTGGGGCAGTTCATTCAAAAATTGGAAATTGGAAACTTGGCTTTAGTAGTATAGATGTATTCATTTATATACAAACCTTAAAAGGAAATAATTGATCTGTTTCATCCAAAAATATAACTTTACAGACTGGTCCACCTTTTGATTCACTTGTCCTATTCGAATTTTGCTTGTCGATTCTAAGGAATCGAGGTAAAAGTTTCGTCAATCGAAAAGAATGGGACATTTTTGATACAAAAAGTTTGTATCACTTTTTGGAAGTAGATGACCATGAATTTACATGCTTCGTCCTGGTAAATTTAACTGTTCTTGAATTATTATGCATTTCTCTCTGTTACATATTCCATAATTTTTCAATTCTTTGATCTTTCTTGTGGTGAATTTTCACATTTTAATAGTGTCCAACTTCACCTGTCAACAACATTCGCACCTGTCTTCGGTTACTTCCGGAACTAGCGAGTACACGCTTCTACACTACATCCGATTCTTTCTTTTTCCGGTTTCACAACACATCAAAATGGTACATATTACCAACATTTTTACTATCTGTAAAATATCACTGCCATCACACTCATATTTGTTGATTTTAATTCTTTTAAATCATCACAGCAACTAAATTTAGCAATATCTTTAATATTTTTAAAGAAATTTGGCAATAAATTGAATGTATTCAAATTGATCATGCAACGACCAACGTTCTCCACTTTTTCATTTGGATTGGATATAGACAGAAACGGGCTTAAGTAACACAAGCTCTATAGAATATTTAATAGTTATATACATAGAGTCTTTTAAAACAGTACAAAAAAATCAACGGTTACGTGTATTTTTACATAATCAGCATTTTGAGCAAACCACCACTGTAGTAAATAAATGCACCATACATGTGTATATATATATATATTTATAAACTGGCATAACTTCTCAAACCTTGCTTGTATATTTTAGTTTAATCATGCCAACCTTGTGTCATTTCTTTTTAGAAGTAATTAACTCGTTAGAATAAAAATATATTGTTTATCTGTGAAATGCCAATATTTATCAACCCAAACAGCATAATTGCGGGACTTGCACCACTTTTCTGGTAGCCCTAAATATTTAATAGTTTGAATCAGCAATTCCCGGGAAAGATATGATCTGCTTGAATGAAGGTTTAAATCCCTAATATTGCCAGGCATCAAACTGGTTAAATTTTTATCTTGATTAGTGAAAATATAATTATTGTGATTTTGTCGGAGGTCACAAATGATTATCGTTACCATTAATTTTCACAGCACAAATATTGACTCAATTCCTAATTTCGTTTTAATATTTACAGGAAGTAGACGAAGTTGCCTTGGCAGAAAAGAAGAAGAGGCGTACCTTCAGAAAGTATGCCTACAGAGGTGTTGATTTGGACCAGCTGCTTGATATGTCAAAGTAAATATAAATTGACCAGGTCTAGATCACATGTTTCACCTTAAAATATTAAAATAAACAAAGCAACTCTTTGCAAAAAGACACTTTCTGAAAAGGTTTTGGTCAAACCCTCATTTAAAGATTGGATGTGTATTAGCCATAAACATCAGGAATACCATCTATAGTCGCCGTCAGCAGAAATTTGTAGCGGTTTATATCAATAAAAATAATCTAAACTATTAATCACGTTCACTCGAGATATAGTTTTTCACATTCCATTCATAAATCGTCAAAAGAAAAACCACTACTGAATAATAAAGACCAGGAATAAATAAATTTCCATTGGTTTTCAGGACTGAACTTTGTTTCAATTAATTGAAGAAAGTATTTGTGCAGGTCATTAACTGAAATTCTTTTTTTCAAAATAACTAGATATATATATTTTAATTAAATCTTTGATAAAATGAAAATTACAATTACTGTTTATTTTCAGTGAGCAGCTAATGGAATTGTTCCCCTGCAGAATTCGTAGAAGATTGTCCAAAGGATTAAAGAGAAAGCCAATGGCCCTGATTAAAAGATTAAGACAGGCAAAGAAAGAAGCTGGACCTCTGGAAAAACCAGAAGTATGAAATAATCAAAATAGATATGGAGTTGGTTTCAAATTATAAAGTGAATGATTTAAATTCAACTCAAAACTTATTAGAGATATTTTTTAGAAATGTATAGAAAATTTCTTTCAACATGAAAAGATAAAACATAAGCAATTTGAAATGAATTGTATATGTATGAATGCTGATAGACTGTGGACTTGTACCTCTTGAAATACTTTGCCACAAATTTATTTGCCTATTAGTCATATATGTCCATGAAATTCAAATATTTCCAATCTTGAATTCACAAAAATGAAAAATAATCAAATATATATTTAGAAATTATTTTAAAACTGTCCATACAAATAATGATACATGCAAAGTAATAAGTATGCAATCTTTCAAGATGTAAATATCAGGGATGGCAATATAAGTTTTAAAAAAGTGAAAGCAAAAGTCAATGATTTAAGTTGCCCAGTGTTCTACATGTATGATCAAGCAAACATATGAGATTGATATTATACATTGTAGTCCAGAGAATTTCAGAGTGAAATTAAAGAAAATAATACATTATTACTTGCACAAGTTGAGCAAATATAGACGATCCAGGGATATAACTCTACTTGTACCAGTAAATAAACATTACTTATGGATTCCAAAGTAAATAATTTTTTGGTATAACAAAATGTACTAACTAAATTAAAAAATTACTGTATATAGAACAGGTAAAAATACCAAACTAGATATTGATTCTTGTGCTCCTTAAAAATCTTTTGTCCATCAGAAAGAATAATAGAATGTTGGTTCTGGAAACAGTGATGCCATTATGGCTAACATCTGTCTATTTATTTAACAGGTAGTGAAGACTCATTTACGTAACATGATCATTGTCCCAGAGATGATTGGCAGTATCATTGGTGTATACAATGGTAAAACTTTCAACCAAGTGGAAATCAAGGTTAGTAGCAGTCAGCAATTCAGATTGGTTGTTAATGGTTAGAAAAATCAGAGGTTAATATAAAAAAGAAGATGTGGTATTGGTATGATTGCCAATGAGACAACTGTCAAAAAGAGACCAAAATGATCTCTCACGAGCAAAAAACCCGTAACTGTAAATATATAAGGGCATACACTACAGGCACAAAACTTGAAAATAAACACTTCAATATTTATCCTTATAGGACAGATCTTGATCGAATATCAAAATCTTTTTTTTGATATGTGAAATCTAAAATGTTGGATATTAAATTAACAAAGCAAACATAATACCAAGACAATAGTCCAAACTTTTTGTCCAAAAATATCTGAAGTATTTGATTTTTTCTGAATGAATTATTTTATTCACCTGGTCAACTTTATTTTTCAGCCTGAGATGATTGGACATTACCTTGGAGAATTCAGTATCACATACAAACCAGTAAAGCACGGTCGACCAGGTATTGGTGCCACTCACTCTTCAAGATTTATTCCTCTGAAGTAGAAACTGGACTTAGTGATGTGAAAATAAAAAAAAATAAAAATATTATATTATTCATATTTAGCCTACAAATCTTAAAGGATGTGAAACAGGCAATGCTTAAAGATCTGGCCTCACAGTTTTCTTGTCAGGATATACACCCGTAGTTACTTTTGTGGGCCTCTGGTGAAGGAAGTAATAATAAAAATCATAATGGAAATTCATAAATGGTATTATTTCTATTCAAACAATACATCAAATACAGTGGTTCATGAAACAAAATACATTAATAATATAATAAGCAATACGGCAAGGTGCGTTCATTACACCAAGTTTAATAAAACAATTGCTCGGTGCAAGAAGATCTACATTTGTACTTGGTGCACGGCATTCAAATACTCAGCGTACTCGGTGCAGCAAATCTACTTGGTGCACTGCATTCAACTTGAATACTCAGCGTACTTGGTGCACTGCATCTAAAAACTCTCACCAAGCAACTTTACTTGGTGCTGCAAATCTACTTGGTGCACTGCAATATCACCAAGTGCTCTCACTTGTTGCAGCAAATTCTAGAGACTGCTAATTGCATGGAGGTTTTTGGAGAGAAGCTCCATGTAGGAACATGCGTTCCATATTTTATACAACGTGTGACGATATACACAAGTTATTCATAAACAAGAACATGTAACGCTTCATTTGGCGCGTTATACTGCAACTAAGTATAAACACATACAAAATGAATAATTACACACATAAACAGAGTCGATATATAGACTTAAAGAAATCAGTATATAATATAAGGTCAAAGTAAGCTATTTCTTCTGTAAAATACGAGACAGAAAACAACAACGGACATCTGCGTGTAGAACAAAGACCACAGTAATAATATCTGCTTTCAAATCACCAGGGCGTAACACTACCCCCTACCTTATAGAAAAAGGATTTTACAATCACCACCTGACTATGGTTTTTGGGGTAAATATTGAAAGTTATGTCTTACAACTTTCCTGTTTCAAATAGGCACATGAAAAGTTGGGTAAATAAAAACTGGCATTCCCATAGAGGTGTCATTAACACCAATCTCCATAGGACAACAACTTTAGCTAAAATAAAAAAAAGACCAACCTTTTACCTAAGGCTTGCCTTTGAACCAAAGTAGGAACACATAACTTTGTTCAACCAGTTATAAGGTTAAAACTTTGACAAGATCAGTTCTTAAATAAATTCACATTTATGATCATAATTTGCCCTTTGATATTCTAGCCTTCAATCATTTGCAAACAATCTGTTTACGCTGAAAAAGATGAAAATGTATTTAGTTGGTCAGATGTACATACTAGTAGTTGGCTTTGAGAATGGTAGATATTCTATAATAAAGATCATGAGAGCTGATGCATATTTTATCTCATAAAATTATCTTAAAAGTCCTTAACATGCATGGGATGTGCGATGTTAGGTCTGATAGGGGGAGAATTGGGGCAGTTTTTTATCATGTTTTTTGTTGATCCTGCAACAAGCTCGATTGGGATAGTGATCCAGCGGCAGCATTAGCGAACTTCTTAAAAGCATTATAATTTAGAACGAGGAAGGCTTGGATGGTTCATGCTTTGTATATAGATACCTCATGTTGTGAGGCTACCGTCAGTCACATGTCCATGATCTCATTTTCATGGTTCAATGACTACTTGAAAAAAAGTTGATTTTTATACGACCGCAAAAATTTTAATTTTTTGGTCGTGTATTGCTATCACGTTGGCATCGTCGTCGTCTTCCGAATACTTTTAGTTTTCGCACTCTAACTTTAGTAAAAGTAAATAGAAATCAATGAAATTTTAACACGAGGTTTATGACCACAAAAGGAAGGTTGGGATTGATTTTGGGAGTTTTGGTCCCAACATTTTAGGAATTAGGGGCCAAAAAGAGCCCAAATAGCATTTTCTTGGTTTTCGCACTATAACTTTAGTTTAAGTGAATAGAAATCTATGAAATTTTGACACAAGGTTTATGACCACAAAAGGAAGGTTGGGATTGATTTTGGGAGTTTTGGTTCCAACAGTTTAGGAATTAAGGGCCAAAAAAGGGCCCAAATAAGCATTATTCTTGGTTTTCGCACAATAACTTTAGTATAAGTAAATAGAAATCAATGAAATTTTAACACAAGGTTTATGACCACAAAAGGAAGGTTGGGATTGATTTTCGGAGTTGAGGTCACAACAGTTTATGAATTAGGGGCCAAAAAGGGGCCCAAATAAGCATTATTCTTGGTTTTTGCACCATAACTAGTATAAGTAAATAGAAATCTATGAAATTTAAACACAAGGTTTATGATCACTAAAGGAAGGTTGGGTTTGATTTTGGGAGTTTTGGTCGCAAGAGTTTAGAAATAAGGGGCCCAAAGGGTCCAAAATTGAACTTTGTTTGATTTCATCTAAAATTGAATAATTGGGTTCTTTAATATGCCGAATCTAACTGTATGTAGATTCTTAATTTTTGGACCCGTTTTCAAATTGGTCTATATTAAGGTCCAAAGGGTCCAAAATTAAACTTAGTTTGATTTTAACAAAAATTGAATCCTTGGGGTTCTTTGATATGCTGAATCTAAAAATGTATTAAGATTTTTGCTTATGGGGCCAGTTTTCAAGTTGGTCCAAATCGTGGTCCAAAATTAAACATTTTTTATTTATTTCAACAAAAATTGAATATACATGTATGGGGTTCTTTGATATATGCTGAATATAACCATGTATTTAGATTTTTGATATTTGGGCCCAGTTATTAAATTGGTCCACACTGAGGTCTAAAGGGTCCAAAATTGAACTTTATTTGATTGCATCAAAGATTGAATTCTTGGGGTTCTTTGATATGCTGAATCTAACCATGTATTTAGATTTTGGATATTGGACCATAATAAGTAAATGTCCAATTTAGAATTTTTAAGTTTAAGATCTTGGACCACATTCATTCTGTGTAAGAAACCTATGTTGTGTCAACTATTTAATTACAATCCAAATTCAGAGCTGTATCAAGCTTGAATGTTGTGTCCTGTTCAGGGTTCGAACTCTGCGGTCATATAAAGCTGCGCCCTGCAGAGCATGTTTTTTCTATGCAATAGGTCAACTATATTTGGTGTATGGAAATATTTTATAATCAATGTCGGTCACACATGTTTTATTTGACCTTGACCTCATTTTCACGGTTCATTGCTTAGTGTTCAGTTTTTGTGTTTTGGTCTGTTTTTCTTAAACTACAAGCAATATAGGTCAACAATATTTGTTGTATGGGAGAACTGTTAGCAGTACATGCCTACCTGACATGGTTCACCTGACCTTGACCTCATTTTCATGGTTCATTGGTCAATGTTTAGTTTTCTTGGTTAATGTTAAGTTTATGTGACACTTGTAGTAAAGCTTTAAAAAAATCGGAAAACACTTCCCAAATCTTTTAATAATAATTATTCAAATATACTTGAAATGTCTGAAAATTGGTTTCATTTAACTTGAGGTATCTTTTCATAGGAACCATTACCTTACTTTTATTACAGGGCCGTACCTACATTGAGGCAAATGCCTCGTGTAGGAAATTTCAAAACCAAACGCTTGTTTCCATATAATATCAAATTGAGTTCATGCATGGCAAGTGTCTTGCGAGAAGCAAGTTCTGTACTCCATCAGACTGATTTTTTCGGGATAAATTTTCTTATTTATTTGTCTTTTGTTCATTGATTGCCCTTCTGTATTCTGTTAGTGTTGCATTCCTTTTGTAATTTAGTAATTTTGTTATAAAGATATCACGAGTTTAAAAAAAAAAACCATGTGAATTACATTTTTGCTTTATCATGCATATTGGTCTTTTGATGTTATCCGTAGAAACTTTTAAAAGTCTTACACTGAATCTATACTTTTTGCTTTGAGACCAAAATATTGTCAAATAATTATTAAAACAGAACTTGCATTTTCAGATTAAGAAAGGATCTCCGGGGAACATCCAGAAAGCATGATTTTGCATCATTTGTTCTATAGCTTCTTGGGCCTTCAATGGCTCCAAAACCCTTCAAAATTTTTTTTGCCTCGCTCCGCTCGGCGAAACATGTTTCCCAATACTTTTAAAAAGGCTAGACACAACCAAACTTCAATACTGTGAATGTATGCAATACATTTAAATGCAGTTCAGAATAGAAAAGATTCATTTCTGCAGAGGAGGAGGATTAATTCTGATTAAATGGTACATAATGACTTGAATATACATGTATTAGTTCTAAATAAACAGTGGCGGATCCAGAAATTTTCATAAGTGGGGGCCCACTGACTGACCTAAGAGGGGGGCCGCTCGAGTCACGCTTCAGTGATTCCCTATATAAGCAACCATTTTTTTTCCCCAAAAGGGGGCCCAGCCCCCCTAAATCCGCCTCTGATAAACAAATAATTCAAAAATTGTATGTTTTCGAATATTGTAAAATAGTTGTGAAAATAAATAATCAGTCCCTTGCTTGAATGAAAATGAAAAATCTTGCTTCAATAGTGCAGAAAATAAATAACCTGTCCTCTTAGTTTACAAAAATAAATAACCGATCCAAAACAAATCCTCCTGCCCCCCTCTAATATCAAATAGTCGTCCCCTTATGGGGAACATGTCTTTCTGCTAACTATTAGCTTATGAGCTAGCACAGTGTGTAGGTCTATAATACAAGCAAGGTTAATATTGACATCAAATTAACATTTTCTCGTCCTGAATATGTATGTAAGGTGCAACAGATTTAGGACAAATGCATGGGCTTGCACTTCTTTAGATCATATGTTTTGTATTGCATTTAAAAAGGTCAAAAGTAGTTAATTTCTAAATGATTTTAAGTCGTAAAAGGAATGAAATTGTTCTGAATAAAATAGGAATAATAGGATTGCACAGATTTAGGTCAACAAATTGGTCTTGCACTGATTAGGTCAACACTTTGGGATTGCAATATTTTAGTTCAAAGGAGTTGAATTGCATTGGTTACTGTAAAAAAGGTGTGATTGTTTTTTTTCGAGCCTTCGACTTTTGTCGAAAAAGCGAGGCATAGCGATCCTACATTCCGTGATCGTCGGCGTCGTCCACAAATATTCACTTTGTGGTTAAAGTTTTTGAAATTTTAATAACTTTCTTAAACTATACTGGATTTCTACAAAACTTGGACAGAAGCTTGTTTATGATCATAAGATAGTATCCAGAAGAAGATTTTATATTTTACTTATATAAATGGACTTAATTTTTATGCCATGAAACATTACATACACTCTAGATCTGTGGTTAAAGTTTTTAAAATTTTAATAACTTTCTTAAACTATCCTGGATTTGTACCAAACTTACACAGAAACTTGTTTATGATCATAAGCTAGTATCAAGTAGGGAATTTAGTTTAATTTTGTACCTGTTTTCCGTATTTCACTTATTTAAAGTTAACATTACATACTGTCTGCAGTATAAAAAATTAAAACATTTATTAGATTCATAAACTATCCAGGATTTTTACCAAACTTTGGACAGAAGCTTCTTACTGAAAAAAAAGTATCGAGAGGAATATTTTTGTTAATTTATTTCCTAATTTGTGTTGAGCCTGCGATTAACAGCTGAAGAAGGCGAGACACAACCCTTACAATTAATTTTTTTTTGGGGGGGGGGGGGCGCAAAGGAATGCAATTCGAGTGTGGGCAAACACAGATGCATTAAACTTGCATATATGTCAAATTAATTGGACTGTACTGGCCTACGTACATATAGAAAGAGTGGATTCTGGCTTTATCCAATCTAATTAAAAATCGATCTCTCATAGCTCCCGTTTTCTGATACTAGTATGTCCCCCGCGACATATCAGAAATCGGAAGGGATGGAAGATCGGTTTTTAAGTAGATTTGTTTAGCTCAGACTACCAAATATGTGGCATCATCACGAACTTTCCCAAAGGACAACAATAAAATTGCTTTAATTGCGGCCAAAGGAGTGAGATTGCATTAGTTGAGGTCAAATGAGTGCCAAAATGCATGAGTTGAGACCAAATGAATAGGAATGCATTGGTTAAGGACATAGATCTCGAAGTGGAATTGCTTTAGTTAAAACCAAATGAGCAAGAATGCATCGGTTTAGAATAACGGAGTTGAATTGGATTACTTAATTGTTGCCAAAGGACTAGCTCCGGCAACTCGTTAATTGGTATTTTGTGTCTTTCATTAATTTGCACCTTTTCCTGCATATTACAGATCTGATTAGTTAATTTTTACCAGTTTGCCCTGTTTAAGAGGTTGATAATTCACAAATATGACAACGACGCCCGACTTTAGCTAAGAGCCTAGCTATAATTTAGTGGTATTAGTTGGCTGTTGTCTGTCATTATGGTTGTAACTATTCTTTGGACTCTTTCTGGACTTTATTTTAGCACTTTAACCAAACAACAAACATCAATGACTGTAAGTTTGGCTCCACGCTACCCATTTCCCTTGACTAATATCCACTAAATGCATTATGGTGTTTAACCTAGTGACCTCTGGGTTGACTTCAGCAAAAATACAGAAAACGATAACATTTCGAAAACCTGGTTTAATTAAAAAAAACCAATATTGGTCTATAAACTATCTCACATACTTGTATACAAGTATAAGCTAACTAAAACTGAATGGAAACGGGGAATGTGTCAAATAAACGACAATCCGACCGACAAAGTGCAAAAAACAGCCCATGGCCATGCAAACATGTGGCGGGGATAAACATGTTTTGTACGACCTCAACCCTCCGTATGCCCGTATCCAATGTAGAATAATTACATTAGATGAATGTTTCATTATGATGCTTTATTCTGATTGGCTAACTGCACATCATGTGTTATTCCGTAAGCAATTGCATTGTTCAATAAAACTTTTCATTCATGATAACACGTGGTCCCACAATAAAGTGCACCGGTGAATTAAATAAAACAAAAATAAAATTTGTGTTTTCATTATCATTGCTAAAAAAATGTAATTATAAGTATTGAATGCTTTTTGTAACTTCCTAGGGTTGTAAAAGCGTTGACCGTGCTACATTTTTAGTATGAAGCGCTACCGCGCTTCATGCAAAATGTACTTCGGTCAACGCTTTTACACTCAATAAAGTTACAAAAAAAAGCATTCAATTCTTAAATGAACAAACACATCAATACGCACAGTAAAACGCAGTTTAAAAGAAGTCCGAGGTCGATGTCAGAATAGATAACAGAAGAAACTAAGCATAATGACAAAGATACATAAATTAACAAAGGACTACTAGCAGTTACTGACATGCTTGCTCCAAACTTCAATTAAACTCCATATATTAGAAAAACATAAGATATATGGGATATCCATCCATAACAGAAAAGCATTACATCACAGCAAAAATCACACGAAAAGCAAAGGAACAGCGCCGTTATTGCGGTATTTAATATCAAAGTCACATTAAGGGTCTTAAAAAAGGAGCCAAAAAAAAAAAAAAAACCAAACAAACTCACTGCAAGTGTAAGGCTAGTTCTAAACACGTAAGTGCATGTTTTGATAAATATGATATACTACAATATGTATAATGTGCATGAACTGACAATATAAAAACAATATTTATATTTAATGAAACACGCGTCTGATATTTATAGATGAAAATATCAACACCTTCTGGAATTACAGCTTTAACAACCTTGATCGTGATTATTGACTCTCACGTACAAAAATCAAATGTATAAGCTTAGTTTGTAAAATAGCTTAAGAAGTTGACATTAAAACTCTTGATAGAACAAATTGGTTTTACAATCCCAAATAGTTTATGATGTCAAGTAACAGGCGCGGATCCAGAGGAGGAGTTCCGGGGGTTGGAACCCACCCAATTTTTTGGACGATCAATGCATTTGAATGGGGACATGTGATTGGAACACCCCCCTTTTTTTCTGGGTTAGGAACCCCCCTTTTTAAAATGGCTGGATCCACCCTTGAGTAACATTATTTGCCAATACTGCAGTTATCATGTCTAAGACTATAAGGGTTGTAGGCAAGTTTTGACACAACACAATGATCCTCTAAAAATGTTCGAGTACGATACATCACTCCCGCCTAACGCTTCCGTTATCGACCTCACTATTTTCATTCTCCTGGCCCTCCTCACTGACTTCCTCGATACTCCGACAGAAGTTGGTTTCCGTGTGTTGTCTTATTGGCATTTTCCTCTTTAACGGTTGAGATGCACGTCTGCGAAATAACTTGATAGCGTAAAGTTTTGTGATGATATAAGCTGGCAAGAGGGAAAACCCATGTAATAGTGGCAAAATTATGATGAACGACAATAGAATTTTCCAACTGTAAGTCTTCAATGATGACATGTTTTCTGTTTCTAGGCTCATAAATGATTTTCGGTTCCCGAGCATAAACAATATAAAGTCTGAATACCGAGGAGGAACAACGAAAATAAGATACGACATTGAAATTGCTGCATTCAACTGCAACAACCTACGACTATTTAACTTATCTTTGGCTCCAGATATCATTTCTTGAGAAGGAGGCTGAGAATATCGTCGTTTCTGACTCGTGTCGACACTTTGCTGCTTAGTCTTCGGTGCTAGATGAATAACGTCCGCTATGATCCTAATGAAAAGTAAGATCGACAAAATGGTAGTTCCACAAACAAACTCTATAATCTCAATCACTTTGTCATGTCCAGTGGAAAGTTCGCAGGAACTAAATCTTATATCCGGTTCCGGTTCAATCGTTGATCTTTGTTCTGCGAATACTAGATACGGAATTGCAACGATCCCGAATATGACTATAGCACAGATAACGTACAAGCGAAAGGACAATATTTTATGTTTGATTATATTCTGGTATTGACGATTCCATGGAAATAAGAGCAAGCAGTTACACGTAGTATACGAAAAATGTTTAGTCCAAGTTAAAAACTTGCATAATCCATCACTGACTGTTATCCATCCACATTGTCCGGTCTGTTGAAAGATGAATCCCAAGGAATACGATATCAAAAATATAAACTGGAAAGCCAAGAAAAGCGCCTGCTGCAGTGACACGGTGACAGCCTTTTCTCTACAAGTAACGACAACTAAACAAATCTGAAATATCAATGAACAAGCAGCTAAGCATCCAAAGACAATAATAATATTCCAAGAAATATCATCTGAGCAAACTTGCAGAGCAATGCGAGATTCGTTAGTAATGTTACCAGTCATGTTGGAAACTACTAAATAAATGTCTATTTTTTACCAACGACTGTGAGATATCCTTTCACACTGACTATAACAAACATGCATATCATCTGCCTCATGATTACTTAAATATTATATAAATATAATTATCGACAAAGGAATAAAACAATACTCAGTCACGAAATGTAGAAAAAAATGAAATCATAATCATGTGGTATCAACGAATCATAATCTTCTAGAAGTTAGTAATATCGTTTTTCATGAGTTATATGAAGATATGATATATCAGGTAGAGAAAAAGCAATTATGAATTGTGGCAGATAATATCAATTAAGTATGTTTAAAGTCCTATATAGGAGAGCGTGGGCAAGACAGGTCTGATACCATTAGTTTGTTCTTTGATATACATATACGTGAATTTAAGAGTTATCAGATATACAAAATAAATGTACCCACATTAGTTGCAGCTATATCATATACCATTTTTGAAATTCTAAGAGCATTTTACGAGAGATATCTTCTGATACTTTATATCAAAATCGAGCTTTAAGTTTACCTTCTATTCAACCAATTATGTATAATCATCATTTTTCAACATATTTTGAATACAAGATTCTAGCAAAGTATTAATACATTTGATCAATTTTCGTTTACACACCCATATCATCTTAAGTCGCCAAATTAAAGTCGTATGTTTTAAAATGGTTTACATCCACAGGCACTTGTTTCTATCCATAGGAAGGTCGACTATCCATATAAATAGAAGTCGACCTTCCTATGGATAGAAACAAGTGCCTGTGTTTACATCAGAGGTTTGCTTTTCTGTGTAATAAAATGACATTGGTTGGAAAAATGCAATGAATACCTGTCATAAGAAGTGAAAATAAGTTAAAAGGGATAAAAAAAAATCTCATCAACGATTCCAAGCTTACAATTTAATACGACAGACACGCGTTGTATCTTCATGGCCCAATGGCCCTAGGATCAAAACCGTTTGAAAGTAAATCAATAATAACGTGTTGGAGATGATACCAACAGCATTATATGTAAAAACAGTTGAAATGCTATCATTTTTCATTGGTACGTGCTATTGATTGGTGTAAAATTTATATCGTTTCATCCCTGAAATTAATAAGTAAATGCACAGGAAAATTTTTAAGCTGGTATATTATATGGTGTTTAGCAGTATTTTCATTCTTTTTTTCACATATTCCTTTAGAATGAAAAAAATTGCTAAAAACCATACACACAGTCTTAACCTAGCTCCTAAAGTATCTGAATTAATGGCATGGAGATGACAAAAAGTTAAAATCCAATATTTCAGACCCATTAACTCCAAAAACTCGATAACGAATTGTCCCAAAACGTTCATTTTACATAGCACTTTTTATGCTGACCGTTTTTACTGTAATTGCTATACTTTAAGTAATATTAGCTAAAACTGTCGTGTTGTTTGCCCTTACGTTCTATTTATAGGCATGTTGTCTCAGCAGACTAGATTGTTTCCCTCTGTAAAAATATTTAGAATGCCTTTGGAATAAACAAATATTGTTGAACTTTTCAAATAACGGTCAGATATCAGTCTAAAATCAGAGACGCAATCGTTTCAAAACATTCAGACGACTGAGGCAAAGTGGTGCCAGAAACCCTTTTAAAATTGTCAAATACTGTACAATTGCAGATTTTTTGCTATTGCACATAACTGTGAAATTCAAGATTTCTTTCTATTGATCAATACTGTGCAATTGAAAATTTCTTGCTATTGGGCAATAGTGTGCTATTGCATAATAATGTGCAATCTAATTAAAATATTACATATGTAGTATAACGTAATCAGAGATCAATATTTTAATTAGATTGAATAATGTGTTATTGCACAATACTGTACAATAGATGGTATCTTGCTATTGGGTCATTAATACTGTGCTAATGCAAAATATACTTTGCAAAATATACTAAGTTAATCAGTAATAACTGCACCCCCCTAAAATTATAAAAAAAAATCCACTAAAACTGTTTTTTTACCCCCCCCCCCCCCCTAATCACTGGGGTAAATGTGATCTCCGTAACTGCAGTTACGCATATCCCAGGATGGCGGACGATGTTTCTGTTCAATATTACTTATGTCAATTGTGTAATAATCCTGAATTATTTTTCGGTAGTTCTTGTCTTATCTAGAGTATTAATAAGTTTGAAACTTAAATACAAAGCCTCTTTTTCATAGTTCAACCGCTAAATGGAGAAATTATCATTTCAAAAAATCCCGAGGATATGGGTAACTGTATAAGCTGATAACCGTAACTGTAACAAATATTTAGAGAATGATATCCGTAACTGTAACACATATTTAGAGAATGATATCCGTAACTGTTGAATTGTGTCTCTGCTTCATTCATTATCCTCGATTTAATAGTTCGGACAATCATTTATTTCTGAAATAAAACTGTCATAAATTCGTGAAAATATATGAAATCATCAGGATAAAAAATAATATGCTCACAATGTTATAACAACATTAGAAAAACCCCACTGTTTAAGACTTCTTCACACTTAGTCCTTTGAATGTTGGATGTGTTATAACTGACAAATTAGTTATAGATGCATGATTTTTTAATAGTTTTTTTTGCTGTGAACTAGCTTTCAGTACTTGCGATTACTCACAGATCTTTGTTTAGAGTCTGCTTGGTTTTTTTTATGTACAAGTAAGTACCCTCCCACGTTCGCTTTTTTGTGTAAAAAATATTTTTATTTGCATTCACATGATGACTTAAGCCTTTTCAACTGATTTTTAAGTCTGCTCTTATGTTGTTCCGTTACACCACTGTCACAGGTTAGAGGAGGATTGGACACCAGGTAACATGTTTATCGTCGCCACATCCTGTATTTGCCTAGGCCTGACACAAATTAGAAGCCTGCAATTCAGTGGTTGTCTTTTGTTGCTGTGTTTTCGTTATTTTTTTTATTTTTTTTTGCCCAAAAATAAGGCCATTAGTTGATTTGTTTGAATTGTGTTACATTGTCCTTTCAGGGCCTTTTATAGCTATGTGGTATGAGCTTTAAGGAGAGTCTCTTTACACTCGTACCACATTATTTTTTTTTATTATATATATGTTCAGGACGAGAAAAAAATATAAATACAGTAGGTAAGTCTTGCATGAGAGGCCGTCCTGGATGAAGTTCGAATAACATTGGACTGCCACGGGAATGGCAGATTGAATAGGGAAAAAAGTTTGTCTTTGCCACATGCCGTTTATGGACCCCTCAAAGAGATGTTACAAGGATTATTAACGTACAAAAAAAGCACGGAATTCTCTCTACACGAGGCATCTGATTAAAAAAAATGTTCCCATTCTGACCGAACGTGGATGCGTACTTGTGCATCCCGGACAGCAAAACGGTCGCCCCACTTTGGCCATTGTTTAGGGGGAGGTAGACCAATGGAGACCATTCTTCCAATCCCGAGACACTCTTGGGGGTCTTGAAATTTAGTGTTTATATACTTGCTGTTTGTCATCTAATCTGGCTCATACAAGTTTAGCTAGCTATAGAACCAGCTTTAATCTACCAGTTTTGTACATTAGGAAATGCTTGTGCCAAATCAGGAATATGACAGTTGTTATAAATTTGTTTGGTGTGTTTGAGATTTTGATATTTGTTTTTGTTTTTGTTTAAGGACTGTCCGTTCTCAATTTTACTTATATTTCATCTACTTAAAGCTACCAAATTTCCGCCCTCTATCTCACAATTCATGCTACTGACTATATAGTTACCATTAAAACGTTTAAGGTTTATGTACCCTTCTGTAGCCATTTTTGTACGAACTTTTCAAACTTCAATTGTATCAAAACTGCAGATATAATGAATAATAGAGATAGGCCATTTTGTACATATTCCAAGGGGAAACTTGATGCAAAGCATTATTTTTTACTGTTCCATTGCATTTAATAGAAAAAGAGGACTTTGTGGCAAATAAATCAAGATTTTTATAGAAAATCCACAGCCTTTATCCTTGTACTCTCATATTTGGCAATTTGATGACTGATAGATATAGGATTATTGCATGCAGTGCTAGCATTGATTTCCTTAAAACAAGTTTATAAATGTAGTTATTGGTTAAGACAAGTATAAATATGGCCAAAATCAAGTACACCTTTTAGGGTGCGCTCGACTTTAGTGACTCAGCACGAGGTGTTTTGGAATTTACAGGTTACTTAGAACTTTTTGTAAAAAATAAACACTAGCACATCATAGAAAATCAAGTGAGTAATTTATGTTTCAAATTTTATAACAAAAATCTCTTTATTAAAGGCTGTGGATTTTCTATAAAAATGTTGATTTATTTGCCACAAAGTCCTCTTTTTCTATCAAATGCAATGAAACAGTAAAAAATAATGCTTTACATCAAGTTTCCCCTTGGAACATGTACTAAATGGCCTATCTCTATTATTTATTATATCTATAGTTTTGATACAATTGAGGTTTGAAAAATTCGTACAAAAATGGCTACAGAAGGGCCTGTCCTAAGTCAGGAATCTGATGTACAGTAGTTGTCGTTTGTTTATGTAATTTATACGTGTTTCTCGTTTCTCGTTTTTTTTATATAGATTCGACCGTTGGTTTTCCAGTTTGAATAGTTTTACACTAGTATTTTTGGGGCTCTTTACAGCTTGTTGTTCGGTGAGAACAAAGGCTCCGTGTTGAAGGCCGCACATTGACCTACTAATGGTTTACTTTTTTAAATTGTTATTTGGATGGAAAGGCACTCATTGGCGCTCACACGACATCTTCCTATATCTATATAGAAATACAGAATTGGAAGCCTGATCAATATTTTCACATATATAATTTTAAGTCTTCGAAGAACATTTCTGATTAAAATATATTACACTTTTAATAACCAGAGACATTTATTTCATACCAAACATGATTGAATTGTTTAGAAATAAAATCAGTTACGGATATCAAAATTTCCTGTTGCGGATATCATTAAAAATTTATTTACTTCAGTTACCCATATCGACACGATATTTTAGATGGCTGTTTTCTCCATTTAGCGGTCGAATTATGAATAAAACACTTAGTACTTCAGTTTCAAATTTAGTTATACGTTACAAAAGACACGAAATACCAAAGAACAATACATTACTATTACAAAATTGACAAAAGAAACATCCTCCACCATCTTTGGATATACGTAACTACAGTTACGGAGATCACATTTACCCCAGTGCCCATCTTTTTACTAGAAAAATGCTTTTTTTTGGCCCCTTATTTCTAAACTGTTGGAGCGATAACCCAACTTCTTTTTGTGGTATTGAACCTTCTAGCAAAATTTCATAGAGAACCATAGAAAAATAGTTGATTGTGGAGTCCATTATCCTTCTTTTCAAATACCATGTAGATATATATCTTTGATATAAATTTTATCAAATCCATCAAGACAGGTGGTTAAAAGGGTGCTAACAACAATATATATTTCTTACATGCAATTGCCTACAGAATTTACGTTCACAGCTAGATTTGGTGTCACGATATCTCAGAAGCATGGGTTCGAATCCCGGCAAGGGAAGAACAAAAACTCAGATGTACTTATAAATATAATTATTTTCTGTGACTGTATCTTGCGTTAATTTGTAGGATCCTTTACTATAGATAATTGAGCTGATCTGTAACAATAACATCTCCATGCCTTATATATCATGTACTGTAGTACGACGCTAGATTAAAACTGACGAGGAAAGGTAACACTCGACCACCGAAAGCTTTATTATTGTGAAGCCCAGGTGGTCGTGTGGTCTAGCGGGACGGCTACAGTGCAGGCGATTTGGTGTCACGATATCTCAGTAGCATGGGTTTGAATCCCGGCGAGGGAAGAACAAAAAATTTGCGAAAGCAAAATTTACAGATCTAACATTGTTGGGTTGATGTTTAGACGAGTTGTATATATATATATATGTAACATCAAAAGCCATAAATCCTTAAAACAGAATAATTTAATCAACTTCAAATATATCAAAGCACAAGTTTATACGTATATAAACAGTTCGAAAGTTTTTGTACACGAGATTCCTGCTCTACTGTCTGTAAAAATAACTCTGAACTCGTGACATTCTCTTGATTTTCTTTTGTAATTGTAAAAATCCATACAGTAATGCTTCAGCTGTTGGTGGACACCCTGAAAAACAAAGATCAATTGATTGATTGTAGATCACTTAACATCCAGTGATATATTTGAGAAAGAGTAAGAAATTTTGCCTTGCTAAGTTTTTAAAAGTCATCTTTAATTCTCTGCATTTGCCCTATATAAGGACCTGTATGTTACAATGCCCATTCTATATGGATGTAGCCTTCTATTTGTACATTGGGCACAGCCACACTGATCCCACTTTGGATCAATTTTTGCATATGGCTTTTTTGTCCTGTAAGTTCTGACCAACTTTTAAGTACTGGTACATAGAATGGAAATATTTAAAACAAAATTCAAATCTGATATTAACATTTGTAAAGACATTTGAACATCATATAGCTTGTATTTGATAGATTAATAATGCTTCAAGAATTTCAAGTAGAATGGACCAAAAAAGTTCTGAGAAGCTATGAAATTTTATACAGTAAAGTACAAGAGTTAACAGATGATAATGAAAACGCCAAATTAACTACTGTGGATTCATTTAATTTCATGGATATCTAAATTTGCTGTTAGCTGAAGTCTGCATATAAGCCTATAGTCAATTTGTCATTAGTTGAACATTAAATTTCGTAGATAACTTGTACCCATGAAATGAACAAAAATTGGTATCCAATGAATAATAATGAATCCAGAGAAGTTACAGTAAGGTCAAATGTATGTTCTGTGTCTTTTATGTTTTAATATTAGTATTGTGTATGATTATGTAAATGTATGTATTTGTCGATTATAAAAGCTCAGAGAGCTTATGTTTATTTGTTATATAACATGCTGACTATAAATAAAGCTTTGAATTGAATTGAATTGAAGGCATGAAAAATACATTGGTTAAGTTGCATGCAAGTGTTCACTTATATTTGACAATTTTTTAAGAAGTTTTTCGAAAACCCTTTGAGTGAATTCAAAAGGTTTGAAGAAAAACTGCTTGATCAGGTGACATTAATTTAAAAGTATCAGTTTCCCCTTGTGAAAACTCTTTTTTTAAGGAAATCTCATAGTAATTAAGAAAGATAACTGCTAGAAATGTGCTGATTTTTGAAACCAGTACAATTATATATCTTCCGATACAAACCTGGAACATATATATCAACAGGTACAATTCTATCACAGCCTCGGACAACAGCATAAGAGTAATGGTAATAACCTCCCCCATTGGCACAACTTCCCATTGAAATCACCCAACGAGGATTAGGCATCTGATCATAAACCTATAAAGAAAATAAAACATTATTGCAAAACTTTACTCAAATGTTTTCCCCAACTGGATTTAGCAGTTACTAAGATACCAACAAAATAACATTGTCATGGAACTGATATCCACAATAAACAAAGGCACTGTTCATAGCTTATATGTACTCTTTTTTTTCTTTCATTCAGTGATTAAGTGTGTTTAACCCTTAATCAACTAGATATCATTGAGATGGGAGCCATCTCTGTGGGCCCCGCTGTCAATAACGTGGGGTAAATAAGTTGTATGGATAATCTGATATGAAGCATTATTTGAAGTTATTACATAGTCTCATGTGTGATTTTGATCTAAGATTTTAAGTTAAAACTGATAAATATTCTCATCTTACTTTCATAGTATAATAGTGATATGACTGCATGATGTGAACTCATTGTTTACTACTCTAAGGTGACTTCTGGATATATGGATTGATGTTTGAACAATATGTTTAAAGGTGCTGCCCAATTGATATTTGTCACATATTTTTAGAATTATGCCTTCAATATATTATGACCCACCAAGTATAAAGTATGAAATATTAATGGTTCTCGAGAGGTAGAGCGGACACAGTTTGTTAAGAACAACGAACGGATGGACAGACCGACAGACTGATCTTAGACCTAGGATGCATACATTATGACACATTCTCTTGTGTTGGTTAATATATATGTTAAGTTGAAAATGTTTGTCAGGTATAAAGTATGAAATAATAACAGCTGTCCTCTCAAAATATAATGTGGATCAAATTTGTTAGCGATGGACAGACCAACAGACAGACAGACCTTTGACCTAGGAAGTGGTACATACATCATGACACACCCTCTGGTGTTGGTTAAAATGGATGTCAAGTATAATATTTGAAATCATAACGGTTCTCAAGATATAGAGCGGACACAATCTTCACCACAGGACACAGGGTTGTCAACTGAAACCAAAGTTTTTTTGACGTTGACCTTTGACCTAGGAAGTTGTACATACATCATGACACGCCCTCTGGTGGTGGTTAAAATGTATGACAAGTACAAAAAAAAAATGTATATACTTTGAAATCATAACGATTATCTAGATATGGAGCGGACACGATCTTCACCACAGGACACAGGATTGTCAACTCGAAACCAAAGTTTTTGACCTTGACCTTTGACCTAGGAAGTTGTACATACATCATGACACACCCTCTGGTGGTTGTTAAAATGGATGTCAAGTATAAACTTTGAAATCATAATGGTTATCTAGATATGGAGCGGACACGATCTTCACCACAGGACACGGGGTTGTCAACTGAAACCAAAGTTTTTGACCTTGACCTTTGACCTAGGAAGTTGTACATACAACATGACACACCCTCTGGTGTTGGTTAATAATCATGTTAAGTATTAAGTATGAAATCATAACGGTTCTCTAGATATGGAGCGGACACGAAAGTGTTACGGACGGACAGACGGACGGACGAACGGACAGACGGACGGACGGACAGACTGATCACTATAGGGCGACCCGCCGTCGGCAGGGCCCTAATAATGCAGATCAGACACTGAGTTGCAAACTTTGTGTCAAATATATTGTAATATATACTCTGCACTCATATATGACACTGGTTGTTAAGCAAGCATTGACAATAAGTGAAACCGTGAGCTACTGCTCACTGATGATACCTCTACCAAAATATAACAGTAACAGGAAGTTGTTGAGTGATGAATTTGAAAATGCATCACACGGTATATGTGACTTATATAAACCCTGAAACCAAATTTCAGAAATCCTTATATTGCAGTTCCTTAGAAAATTGTGACAAATTTCAATGTAGCTATGATGCATAAAGTGATACAAGTGTTCAGTAAACAGGAAGTTACTGAATGATAAATCTGAAAACACATCACGTCATGGTATATGTGGCCTATATAAACCCTGCAAATTTCAGAAATCCTTGTATTGTAGTTCCTGAGACCTGAGAAAAATAAGATGTTACTTTCAACTTGGCTATCATGTGTAAAATAATACAAGTGTTCAGTAAACAGGAAGTTGTTGAGTTAAGATTCTGAAAATGCATCACACGGTAAAGCTGACTTATATAAACTACAAAACCAAATTTTAGAAATCAAACGATGTGACAGAGGTAAAACAGTATACCCCCACTTTTATTAAAGCAGGGGTATAATGAATCGTAGGTAAAATGTTTTCAATTTTAAAACTTGTTATGGATGTAGCTATTCTATTTAGTATATGCAATTTTCTAATAAAATGTTTTGCTGAGAGCAGCCTGATACGAATACAGAGATAGAATCCTGAACAGTTATGGCAAATTAGGACAACAAAATTTCAGCTTGATGCTGTCTGAATTTAGATTATGATCAAATTTTTGACATAATATAGGTTTCTGACACAGTATGAATGTACTTAAAAATCTATTGTGCAATTGAAAATTTCTTCTTGAATCTTTTCAAAAATTTGAAGAAAAAAATATGAAACCCTTAAAAAACAAGAATGTGTCCTCAGTACACGAATGCCCCACTCGCACTATCATTTTCTATGTTCAGTGGACCGTGAAATTGGGGTAAAATCTCTAATTTGGCATTAAAATTAGAAAGATCATATCATAGGGAACATGTGTACCAAGTTTGAAGTCGATTGGACTTCAACTTCATCAAAAACTACCTCGACCAAAAACTTAAACCTGAAGCGGGACAGACGGACGAACGAACGAACGGACGCACAGACCAGAAAACATAATGCCCCTCTACTATCGTAGGTGGGGCATAAAAATTGGGGAAACCCCCCCCCCCCTTTGGGAGCAATTACCCCTTAACCTAATCCCAGCCTTCTCTTTGTAGTATGGAAACTTGTAATACAATTTTAGAGAAATCCATACACCAAACCACAAGTTATTGTCTGGAAACTAGAAAAATGCTTGTTTTTGGCAATTTTTTTGCCCCTAATTCCTGCATGTTTCGGGAATTACCACCATACTCAATCCCAGCTATCCCTTTAAGATATGGAACCTTGTGGTACAATGTCAGAGAGATCCATACACTTACACACAAGTTATTGTTTTGAAACCAAAAACATGCTTGTTTTTGACCCCTAATTCCTAAACTGTTGGGTACAATAAAATCAATCCCAACCTTCCTTTTGTGGTAATGGACCTTCTGGTAAAATTTCATAGAGATCCATTCACTTTAACTAAATGTGTCTCCGAAAGACGACAACATCATAGCATGGCCATTGTACAAAACCCCAAAAAGTTAGAGGTTGTATTAATATACAACACACATAAAGAATAAGTTTTTCTGCATGATATATTCAAACTATCATACAGTTTAGTTTTGAAATAGTTATTTTTAACCTTATTTCAAACACTGATTGCAGCTTAAAATTTGTCAAGTTTTAAAAAAGTAAATCAAACTGATAAATAAACCTTACTCTTCTAAAAGCAGGTGCCATTTTGTTTGTGAGAGTCCCTGCTACAATCATAACATCAGACTGTCGTGGACTAGCACGAAAAACTATACCAAACCTGTCCATATCATATCTTGGTGCAGCAAAATGCATCATCTCTATAGCACAACAGGCCAGACCAAAAGTCATTGGCCAAATTGAACTCTGAAAGAGAATATCATTAATGATTCTGATCTCACCATTTCTTCCTACTAATGATGTATCTTACTTTTCGTAAAGCTGGAGCCATTTTATTTGTCAGTGTTCCGGCTACAATCATAACATCCGACTGTCGAGGACTAGCACGAAAGACAATACCAAATCTGTCCATATCATATCGAGGGGCAGCAAAATGCATCATTTCTACAGCACAGCAGGCTAAACCAAAGGTCATAGGCCATAAAGAGTTCTGAAAGGAATTTAATACAGAGAGGCAATAGTAAGCATAATGAAAGCAATACAATAGTTATAGTTATCATGCGCAAATGCAGATAGATGAGTCATAATCATCAGAAGTTATTGTTGGCAATAATTTTATTTAGATCCATGACTTTCTCCATGAAATCTCAGAAAGGATAATGATAAATGCTAACCAGTTTAGTTGTGCTAATCTTTATATTAATATGAAATTAAAAATATTTATCACTTGCAGATATGGTTAATTAAGAAATAATTCATGGGGGCTTAAATATATCATGATTTTACAATGGGTTGGCCCATAATGACAAATTTTTTACCCTGAGCAATAGCGAGGGAAAAAAAATATTGGCATTTAAAAGGGACAATCCATGGTAAAATCACAATATATTCAAGCCCCCATGAATTATTTCGATTCTAATAGGACAAATACTGCAATTGTTTTGCATCAAAGCGCTCAAGGTGGAGGCAAATATTTGCCATTCCCAAAAATAAACGCAACATTAAATTGGCGTAGAAGTCTAAAAGAATGGAGCAAACTGAATAAGTGACATGCTTAAAGTTTCACAGTAAGGTATTAAGATAGTTTTGGATGAATTTAAATGATAATTTACTTATAATGTCTTATATGTTTAAAAAAAAATGGCTTATCCCACATGTTAGCATCGTTTGTATACGTTTCCTAGTTGTGATGATTTTTGGTTTGGCAAGCGTGTTTTCCCCCGTAAAATGTTTATATCATTACGTCATCATTCTATGACGTCGGGTATTCCATTCATAAAAAAGCATATGACATGGGAGTACGATTGAAGCGTTTGAAGGACGTCATGTTAGAATTTACATTAATTGTCTGTTCTGTTGACATATCTGTGTTTTTCAACATTTTATGGTGTTCATGAGGTTAACCCTCCTTTCCAAAATAGCTGGATCTGTGCCTAATCTTCTATTCTTAACTATTTTTTTATGACTACAAAAAAATACAAAATTATTAACTAATATACCAGATTTAATCCTCAAATCACAAATTATTTATCAACTATTATTTATGACTGGTAGGACTCTTGGGTATAAAATTCTTTAGAAAGCATTTACATTTTACAATTTGAAAAAAAAATAAAAATGTACGACAGTTATAGAGGTAGGAAGAACTATGCATCATCAAGACAAATTTACAATTAAGTCAAATAAAGTATAAAAAAGTAAAACAGTATAGTCTAGGCATGTCATGCTTTACACCAGTACAAATGTATAAGTAAAAGCTTTACAAGCAGTCACCTCCTTGGGTATATACACTATTAGCCCCTTCAGTTTACTTATTTTTATAATACAAACTGACTTTTAATAAACAGACACATAGATGTAATTCCGCATAAACCTAATAACCCAAAATAAAATAAATTTGAAGACAACACATATTTGTTTTAAGAGTGTACATCAAACAAAACATGTCAAAAGACCATTTTATTTTGGAAATACTGCTAGGAGCTGACATAAATATCAAAAGTTTTCAAATAATATTTTAATTAAATTGATTATAAACAGATATATCATGTTAAAGAGGGGTATTTGCGAAAAATACCAGTCGAGAGAATGTTAAATTTCACCAGCCGTAAGGCGAGGGAAATTCATTCTCAAGACTGGCATTTTTCCCAAATACCCCTCCTTAACATGATATATCTGTTTAATTACACCGAATGTTAATGTTCAAAAACGCATTGATGATCGTGACGTTACAAGCGTCCAGTCGGATAGAGTATTTTTTGGCAAATACCACGGCAGAGAGGGTAAAAAAGGCAAATCCTTTTGGCAAATACCCCGGTGGCGTTAAAAATGACTGCTATTCATTTGAAAACAGTAAATTGGTGAAAAATACACTAGCTATCAACCAATCAAAATCCAGGATTCTTACATAAGGTGTAATTATATAGAAAATTAGCTGTGTATTGATTTTTTTGTTTAATATTTTAAAATTTGTGTAAGGGAGATAATTATGAACTTTTTTACATACAGTAAATTTTTCCAACATCTTTTTTTACTGCTTGTTATGACTATATAATAATAAATAATATTTGAACATTTTCTTCAAAGAAGTGCCAATATGTAAATTGCAATATGAAATGAAGACAAGCTTTGTAAATGCTAAGCAATGTAGATAATAAAAATTTCTTGTGCCTTAAAATTTAGAAACTATATATACATTTAATCAAGTTTTACAGGGGAAAAAAATAAAACTGTGAGTGATTGCTCACTAATATAATGATATAATTAATCAGATTACAGAAAGTTGATGAGTGATGGATGTAACATTGCATCACACCATATAGCATGCTCACAGCAAGTTTGATATCAAGCTTCCGAAAGCTCTGATTTGTTTTCCATAGAAAATTATGAAAAAAATATTATGATTTGGATGAATAGAAACCTATAAAACAGAACTTTGTATACTTCTTTCCCTTTTATATAATTAAAATATATAGCATTTAGTAGATATGATAGATATAAAATAAGGTAATCATGATCATAAGTAATGATTTAACTAGAACAGATATATCTGATGTTAACAGTGTATCAATAACAGCATGATCATTTGATTCAAAATTGTTGCCTTTATTCATAAAATCAAAAACTTTTGAAACAACACAATGTGGCAAATATTTTGGCTGATGAAACAATACAGATAGTTTAATAAAGAGACCTTTTGCAAATATTTCTAGTCGAAAGTTGAATTATTTCATAAATACCTTCCTGCACCATGCAACTGCATCATCAATTCTCGCTGTTACCCATTGTGCTTTAGAAGCATCTTGTAAAGCAGGTGTAAATGGTGAGTAAGGAATAGGCTCTGTTATCCCTGGCCCTGTTAAAGGTTGTTCTGAACTACAAATAAATAACAGTAAATGGTGTGTAAGGAATACTATAGGCTCTGTTATCCCTGGCCCTGTTAAAGGTTGTTCTGAACTACAAATAAATAACAGTAAATGGTGTGTAAGGAATACTATAGGCTCTGTTATCCCCGGCCCTGTTAAAGGTTGTTCTGAAATACAAATAAATAACAGTAAATGGTGAGTAAAGAAGACTATAGGCTCTGTTATCCCTGGCCCTGTTAAAGGTTGTTCTGAACTACAAATAAATAACAGTAAATGGTGAGTAAAAAAGACTATTGGCTCTGTTATCCCTGGCCCTGTTAAAGGTTGTTCTGAACTACAAATAAATAACAGTAAATGGTGAGTAAAGAATACTATAGGCTCTGTTATCCCTGGCCCTGTTAAAGGTTGTTCTGAACTACAAATAAATAACAGTAAATGGTGAGTAAGGAATACTATAGGCTCTGTTATCCCTGGCCCTGTTAAAGGTTGTTCTGAACTACAAATAAATAACAGTTAATGGTGAGTAAGGAATACTATAGGCTCTGTTATCCCTGGCCCTGTTAAAGGTTGTTCTGAACTACAAATAAATAACAGTAAATGGTGAGTAAGGAATAGGCTCTGTGATCCCTGGCCCTGTTAAAGGTTGTTCTGGACTACAAATAAATAACAGTAAATGGTGAGTAAGGAATAGGCTCTGTGATCCCTGGCCCTGTTAAAGGTTGTTCTGGACTACAAATAAATAACAGTAAATGGTGAGTAAAGAATGGGATTGGTTATCCCTGGCCCTGTTAAAGGTTGTGCTTATCTATAAATAATATGAAACGATAAGTAGAAATAGGACCAGATGAAATTAGAGAGTCCTGAGCAATGCTATATACAATACATGTATGAAATTCAACTGTAAAATCATAATACATTTTTGAAGCTAAGGCTTAAATTAAAATATTGTTTGTTTGCCCTTTACCGACTGACCCTATAAATTCGTTCCGCCTGAAAATCTTTTATTTGTATTTACCAGCAAGATTTTATTTTATTTTATTTTTTCGTTCCTATTAAAAATCTTATATTTGTATTTCCCGCTCAAAACTTTTTTACCGGAATCCTCGGGTTTTATCTTTCCTGTATAAGGTCTAGTCAGTTTAGTATCACTTGCGCGTTTGACATGAACACTTGCATTTAGAGGTTCAAAGCATTTGTTTGAAATCGGTGTTGAAAGCATGATATAACGAACGTTACTCTGTGTCTTTTTGCTTGAAGAGCAGGCAAAAAAAGTTCGTCCAATACAAAGTTATCAAAGTGTGTATAAAATATTTTGTAAACGGATGTTGTATCCTATGTAGGGATGGCCTTCGGTGATCCGTAGATCAGGATGATTATGTTAACGATGACCGGTTTGACCAGGATTTATATATTATTTATGTCTGACATGAACCAAAGGTCTGTAAAGTGGACAATATTTGGCAGTAAAATCGCCAAGGTTTTCCGTACAGATCATTTCAAATGCGATGTAATTGAGTTTCAAGTCTTGTAGCATTTTTATTGGAAACACAGCAGCAGGCACATACGAAAATTTAAACACTCTAGGGACTTTTTCTACTGGTAATGTTTGTCTGCCCGGACATATTTTACCAGGATAAAATTATCTCTTACAGAAAACCTTTAGGTTGAGGTAAGCGTACACGGTACGTAGTACAGAGTATTAGTGTAAGTTAAAACTCTTAAAAATTTCAGGCATATAAACATTGAAAATATGCCGCACAGCCCTATATTTTGACATTTGAAAACAAAATAGTAATTAGGTAGTCATGGTAGTGCATGTGAATTCAATTCACATTCTACATGATAATTTTTTTTCAAAACTTCCTGGGACTATTATACTTAAAGTCCCAGAAACTTATTAGCAAAAGCATACTTAAACAAATACAATACAAACAAAAATGATATTATGCAGATTTTGATTCTATAAAATAAAATATTATACCTACCTGCCTACTCATGACAAAAAATATACCGAGCAGGGTCGGAAAAGGGCAAACAAACAATATTTTAATTTAGGCCTAATTATATGTCCTTTTAAGTTAACAGTACTTGTACATGTTATATGCATTCAATATGGTTAAGATATGAAAAAATATCAGGATTGCAATGAATTACTTCACGTTGCACATGTCAGACAAAAGCTTTTCTTGCAAATTTGAAAGAAAAAAAAATATTATAAGAATATATTTTGTCCATAAGTTTCTGTCTCATTACTGTATACCCAAGAAAGCCTTCGAGCTATTTACACATCATTCAAGGACTACATTTTTTTTCATTTAAGAGCTTTCTTCTTCTCCAGACCATGTTTACAGAAATGAATATAACCATTTTCCTTTGATAACATTTATTTGCTTTGGACCAAGTTATTTTTAATATTATATTTTAGATTATACATTTTTTCACCTTTATCAGAGTTACATTTTTTGTAAACATCTTAGCTACACAATGTACATGTACCATACTCTCAGAGTAACTTTAATGAATTTACCACTTAAACATTTCAGTAATTTATTGGTATAACTTTTTGTATACCTGTTTGTTTCTTGAACTGCCTGTTTCTGTGAGCCTGCTGACCTACATACTGCTGTTAATGGAGTTGGTCTTCTTAATAACAGACTTAGTGCTGGATTGAAACCGCTCTTCAACAGTAACACTGAAAATAGAAATTTTTAATATATATATTTAAGAATAGAGGTTGGCAAATTGGATTATGGATCTATTAAAGAATTAGGTTTAAAAGGTTAAAGTAATTTGTGGAACTGACTTATTTCAAAGATTTTCCATGTAAATATAGATTGTGTTCATCACTACAGATATGAAAATAGTTAAGGAAGCTATTAAATCAAGAGTTCCAAATGGTGAAGTTGAAATCATCTCTTTGTAAATTTTATGGACACCATCACCAGTTGGTAGACTGTTATGGAATAACCGTTTCACAAATGATATCAGATACATTTTGTATGTTCCTTACGTCATAACTACAATCCCCTTCCCTTACATAAATGTGACCTACCTAATTAGACTATTTACCGGATTTGTTATCTCATAAGCAACACGACTGGTGCCACATGTGGAGCAGGATCTGCTTACTCTTCCAGAGCACCTGAGATCACCCCTAGTTTTTGGTGGGGGTTGTGTTGTTTATTCTTTAGTTTTTCTATGTTGTGTAATGTGTACTAATAACTAGTACTATTGGTTGTCTGTTTGTCCTTTTATTTTTAGCCATGGCGTTGTCAGTTTATTTTCAATTTGATGAGTTTGACTGTCCCTCTGGTATCTTTCGTCCCTCTTTTAAGTTAATGAGTGGATGATGATGGATGGTTGTTTACTGTTCAGCACCAAATTAAATGCAAATTCAGGATAAAAGTATGTTTAGGCCATATGCACCACATTTTATGTACCTCAGTATTTGTTTACTATGTTTAAACTGTCTTGAAGACGCCACCTTAAGTGGCGAAACATGTAGATCATAATAAAAAAATTATATTTTCCTTTCAGTAATCTATGATGTTGTTGTCTTTGTGTAGCATAATACATGTATTTAGTTGATTTTTGTTTCCAAATGACTTTATATCTGCTCCAAATAACCTTCTGACATTAAGCAAAACTCACGTCAAATTTTACAGGAACTTTTGTGATGTCCAGTCATGGGGGACAAATACTGTTAAAGTGTATTCTAATATGACGTACATGTACACATTCTTCATACGCTTTGAGTACACATCCCTTGTAAATATATTGTTGGGTTGTTCTGATCATACTGGTATGAATATGGTATACATCAGTTTATTTGGAACTACATATACTTGGGTTTACTATTACCAATGTACAATAGGGCTCTTCACGGTTAGTTCGGCCATATTGGATAGGGGGCAGATTTTTTTGAAAGAGGTGGAAATAGTATGAAAGTATGGGAAATCCTATGCATGTTTCTAAGCAACTGCTCTGTTTAAATGATGTGTTCCCACACTAATTTTACCTCCATTGTGAAAATCTGCCCCCTATCCAATATGGCCAAACTAACCGTGAAGAGCCCTATTCGAGACAACTACTTCAATTAAGGAATTCCGGGATTTCCAATGCTATATTTGAGTCAATAGCCTAGATGTTATCCTGATCAGACGTCCCACATGGATGAGCGACCAGATTGATGACCAAATGACTAAAGCCTAAGACTGTTATATTCAGGTAATATGAGGCAGGCATTACCTGTTAATAGGGACGAAGTCTGTATGAATTATATTTTTTGATTCAAACATCTTAATAAAAGAAACGGAAACACTGTAACGTTTCCGATGTTGGTTCTGTTGTTAGGGCTTTAGTTGTGACCTTTTTTAAGTAATGACGTCATATTTAATGTAAACAAAGAAATGCCGTCATCAGGTAACGGTTTTTTCATATCAAACAATTATCAAAAATGAATTGGTATTGAGTTCCTTTCTTATATTTTAGTAAACTGATAAATATATGTATTATTCAAAGTCTCATGCCAACAAGACCGGAAAAGGAAGTAGATTTCTGCGCAAATGCAGGGATTTAAAAAAGTCTGAAAAAAAAGTTAATGATTTTGAGTTCATTAGTAAATATGAAAATTTTTGGAAATTTTCCTGATTTTTTTTTTATTTTTTTTTGTCGATTTTTCTACCGTAATTGGGGACTTTGTCCCCATGATATTTTAACACATATACACAACCCTATAAAATCATTACAATAGTCAATACACCTTATCGCTAATCCCGGCTGACCCGGCCGCTTGAACTTTTTACATCAACAACAATCACTTTTCCATTGTGGCGTCAGATATTTTGTTTTATGACGTCAAAATTTTACGGGAACTTGTGTGATTTCCAGCAATGGCGGACAAATAGCGATAAGGTGTATTATACTCCCATGTCATATATTTTTATTTATTGAGCTTGTGGTAAAATATTAAGCATAAAGGTCCAACCCATGGTAAAATCAGTATAAATGTTTCTTAAAAGTAAATCAAGTCTTTTTTGTTGCAAATAACACTTAACAAAAAACAAAAATATCTCCCCCTTTTTTTTTTAATTCGCGTTAAAACGTTCAACTGTATAAAAGTTAATGCATGGGAGATGATGATCTATGTGTGCCCTTAAAGCATGACAATGAATATTTTGTCTGCACCGAATGGCGACGCTGTAACAATTCTGGTTGTCTGTTTATAGGAATTTGTCCTTTAAAGTTTCATAACCTACAATTTTTCCCAGCCATTGCTGTGTTTTTAGCGGAAATGAGGTCAACATTTTTTAGCGCTTGCGCATTAAATTAAACAAAATGGCGGACGCTGGAGAGCTCAAGGTAAGTGTCGTTCAATTTTTCTATCGATTCATAAATTTTATTGAAAGTAAGTTTATTTTAAGTATTGTATCGAATACATAGATGTATTTTCCTTCCTGTAAATCTAAATTTATATATATTTTCGCCTTCTAGATCAACATAAAGAAGCTTTTATTTCGATATTTTTGACATCCTCGTCAACTAGCAGTGACCTAGATTTGAAAACAATGTGTTTTTGGTCGATAGTTTAATATCCCAGGGAATTCGGCCATAATATAGAGTTAGTTTAACCAGAACTATTAACAACGGTCATGTACATTGAACAGATATTAAATTTTCGAACAACTTTTTTCACATTGAATGTTTAAAATCACGAAGCGGGAACATTTTATCGTCACGGCTAATAGATCCAAGGAGTGTCAAGGTCGTTCTATTTATAAACTATGTTGGAAGTTTGATACAAAACCGAAAATATGTTTATATTTTTGCTCAATTTTTAAATTCAAGATGGAAATTTCCAAGTTAAGCATTAATGACTTCCTTATTTTGAAAAAAAACTTACACTTTCACAGTTGTGTTACTGAACTTGTTTGCTATTTAACATAATATGAGGAAAATGTTACCTGTGAAAAAGGACATAGTATGTAAATTTGTTTCTAAACATTTGAATATTGAATATATAAAATAGTAAATGTATAAAAAAAAGGTTAGTGCTTAACTTTGGAAGGTTATTGGTGCATGTTCGTAGTTCTGATCATACTTAATAATTTTTTTTATAGGAAATCCTCTTTTACAATCATGACAATGTATAATAAACAGATTTGTGAATTATGAAACACTGCATATGTAGACCCAGATTACTCTGACGTCCAACAGCTGAATTGCCAGACTCGGGCTGTGGGACGTCAGAGCTTGTCCCATATCAAAAAGTGGATATTTGCCCACCAAAAATAGATGCACTGCTTCATCGCTTCTGGTGCCGAATAACGGTCTAAGAATTATACAAATCTGGCATCAATCTGTTCGTTTTTCATTTATCTCTTTATTTATTTATATAATAAGTTTCACCTACAAATGTACCTGTCACCTTTAATTTTCTCATATTTAGACAGTTTTGACAGTAACCCATTAATTCTGGCATTTTAACTTTCATTTTGAAAGATTGTCATGTGATCAACGAGAAAAAAGTAAAGCACAATGGACTATGGGAGATAATGTATGCAAATGACCCTAGGTCAATATGAATGCATAATCTAATACCTCGTTCATTTAGGATGCAAGTGATCTAAATGTCCGAGAGCTTCCAATTGTTATCATGGTTGGCACTAAATGCTTAATACTGATCTCCTGTAAAGGAGGTGAAAAATCGTGGTTGGCTACTAAATGTTAGATATCGATCCTCTATAAGGAGGTAAAAAAAGTATAAATATTTGCATATTTTAGTCTCAAGATCTCGTTTAAACTAGAACACCCCTTCAGCCAAAATGCAGTCTTCCATATTATCACTTCGAGTTGTCTCCCTTCCGTAAGTAACTTCCGTCGAACGACGATACGTCGAAAAAAATTAACCTGTTCTGTCAATAGACGTCGTATTATATTAAAACCGATTGCAGTTTAAACAGAGGTATGTGTACGGAAAGGAGTCATGCCCACTGACCCAAAGGAAATTAAATATTTAAAGAGTTAGGAATGGGGTTCCACCTAGAATTCAAATAGGAAAATAGGTGATAAGGTACGAAGTTCGTCTTAGTCTTACTATCGAAGTGAAATACCTTCTCTCACTCTCAGTGACTGCTGTGGAAAGTAAACTTGGAATTGATAGTACAAAAATAAAACACAATAAGTACATTGTTCATCCACTTGTATCGAGGATTGGCTATTTTTAAACTTTAAAGTTGAATAACTATTCAGATTACGTAAATTACATTTTATGAGCATTTTACACGCGCAGTTGAATTATTTTTGAAAATAATACTACTGGTATTCATGTATCAATGAAAACAATGCCAATGGCAATCGTATCCCTCAGAGCAGATTAGCAATCTGCTCTTCGATTGATTAGGTGTAGTTTATGGTGAACCTCTTGTGGTAGGTCAATAATATTTGGTATGCAGTTGTATTGGCACATCTAATTTCCTCTGAGATTATTTGACTCTGTCCCCTCAGTTATGGTCTATTGACTTTGAAACTTTTGCTTGGTTTACATGTATTAGTTTGTGTGATTACATATACATTTGTAGGTCAGTTCAAGGGGAACCATAAGTGTTAGACCAATGTAAATTGGTATGCAGTTCACTACATGTATATAAAATGAAGGAGCTATCATCAATAATTACTTACCATACTTCATTTGTTTAAAAGTATAAAGTTTTCAACTGGTGTAGATTGATATGAAAATAAGAAGAGGTACATGTTCTATGATTTACATGAGACAACGAAATGACAGAAGTTTACAACTATACATGTAGACAGGGTTTCCCCTGGGTCAATTCTTTTTTTCGCCACCTCTTTCGCCAAAACAATATATTTTTCGCCACTTTATTATTTTTTTCGCCAAGTAACATAAATATATTTTTCGTTTAAAATTTACCTTTTTTTAAACAACTTTTCTAAATGAGGGGATCACTATACTTTTTTTTATAATAAAGAAAATATAAATCCTGGAATATAACAAAATTAATGGACATGTTTTGATCATATAATACCAGTATAGTTCGTAGGGAAAGTTTTTTAACAGAAAAATACTGATAATCCCTTTGGTACTAAGAAAAAGCTTTTATCACATGAAACTGATCCCTCATTTCATGTGTAGTCATTATATTGAAAAATTACTCTCA